>NC_056744.1:491468977-491621477 GCF_019279795.1 Protopterus annectens
TCTGAAATCCAGTTTCTGGTTATTATTTTTCTAGCCACTGCTAGAATTGACCATAATAAAGGAAGTTTAACTTTTTAACACATTTAGGAACAGGGGTGTTAAATAATATAAGTGATTTAGAGACTATGAAATTATCTGTGAAAAGAGCCTGCAAAAATCATTGATTAACATCCAATATTCCTTCAGTTTTATACAATCGTAAAACATATGTGCCCAATCAGCATTTATTTCTACAGTACATCTCTTACATATGTTGTCTTTATTGTTTATTTTATTCATCATTAAGGGTGTATAGAAAGATCTATGTAAACATTTCCAGGTAAAAAGTCTCCAATTAATAGAAGTAGTTTTATAAGCAGATTCCAATATATATTGTTTATCTTGTTGTTTTGGTAATTCACCATTAATGGAATTGAAATAATTCCAGTAATTATCTGAACTATAATAGGTTTCATCTCTAATAATTTTATGTATGTGTGAGAGCTTACCTTTATCATCAACCCTATGTTGTAAATTTAATATCAAGTAGTCAATCAGTATTGGAACAGATTCTTTAACTGTTAAAGACATTAAATCAAGTTTGTTAGTAAGATGTTGTCTAAAAGTTTGAATCTCTAACCAACATGTTTCTCTCAAATCAAATTCTTGCTTTAAGAAGTCTAAATTTTTTACTTTATTGTCAGGCAGCATCTGATACCAATACTTTAAATTATTCTCTGTGACTAGAAGATTTATTTCAGAGGTGGATGATAAAAGAATACCTTGAGTATACATTATAGGAAATAAGATAAAATTCCATTCCTTATACTTAGGATGTATATATATAAAATTACGATATCTAATAATAATATTTAATGGGTAACTAGCTATATATTTTGGTGTAATAGATGAGGTACACAACTCTTTTAGTAACCATAACATGGGATTGTTTATAATTGTATTTTTGTGTATTAACAATATTTTTGTGAAGTGCATGCTAATTAATTCCCAATATACCTTCCATTTTGCAACATATGACTGATCTATTAGCAATGTTATAACTTTTATAATAGAAGAGATAGCATATAAATTAAAGTCTGGAAATGATATATCCCCTTGAGACCAACTATTAGTATGTTTCTTTAATGCAATCCTAGGTCTATTAGGTGCCCATAAGAAATTTAACATTTGTGAGTTTAATTTCTTAATAATTATTTTTGTAGGTGGGAGTATTATTGATTGTATTATGTATAATATCTTCGGGAATATTATCATTTTAATAATTGTGAGTCTTTCTTCCATGGTAAAAAACATTGTTCCAGCTATTGAAATGATTTTGTATATCATGAAGACAATTACTATAATTATTATGTATAATGGATTTAATATCTTTAGTTAATATTATGCCTAAATAAGTTATTTGACCTGAATTGGGTATGTATTTGAGAAAATCATTAGTGAGAACATTTTTCCCTGTGTATATTGGTAATATTTTAGTTTTTTTCTTCAATAAATATCAAACCAGAAATATTCTTGAAATCTGTCATCTTATCAAATAATGACTGCATAGAAGAATTTTTTCCTGCTGATGTAATTAAAACATCATCTGCAAAAAGTTGGATTTTAGATATTGTATTATCGTCTATATCAAATCCTTCTATATCATTGCTGTTTCTAATCAAATTAGCCTAAGGCTCCATTATTAAAGTAAATAATAATGGTGAAAGTGGACACCCTTGTTTTGTACCTTTTAATATGGGTATTTTTTGTGAGACATATGTTCCTATTTTAATGTAAGCCAATGCTCCTTTATATAGATATTCAATTAAATTCACAAATGTATCAGAGAAATTTGTACACTTCAATAAGATAAACAAATAGTCCCAACTTACTGAGTCAAATGCTGAACTTATATCAAGGCTGATGAGTGTCAAATCTTTCTTTTTTCTGTTTGCATAATCAATCAGAGTTAAAGTTCTCCTTATATTATCAAAAGTATTTCTATTTATAATAAAGCCTGTCTGATCTATATCTATTATACTTGGAATGATTGTCTTTAATCTGTCAGCAAATATATTCATGAACATTTTATAGTCAACATTAAGTAATGAAATAGGTCTATATGAAGTGCATCTAGTTGGATCTTTATTGGGTTTTAAAATTGGTGAAATAAATGTGTATTGCCAGGATGGGGGAATTGACAATTTATTTTGAGCCGAAATGAAAACCTTATGTATTAATGAATAGGTACTCTTAGGAAGGATTTTATAAATCTCAGGAATAATACCATCATTACCTGGTGCTTTGTTTGATTTAAGTTTATTTATTTGTGTGATAACCTCTGTATATGAAATATTTTTATCTATTAATCTAGTCTGTTGTTTATTAAGTTTTTTGTTCATGTTTGTGATTATAAAGTTCTTTATTTTGTCTTTAGAATCCATATTAATGTTATTATGGTTAATGTTATGAAAGTGATTTCTAAATTCATCTAATATTTCTGGTAAACTAGAGACATTCTTCTTTTTCCTTGGAGAGAAAATGTCTTTGATGTGATTTTGTTTATTCAGCCTTTTTTTTTTATTTTTAAGTCTATGTAAGTATTTGGGACTTATTGAGTAAGACAAAAATTTATATTTCTCTAATGTTATTTTGACTTTGTGACTTAAAATTTCTTTGTATTTCTCATTTAATTTATTTATTTCCTCAATGACTTTTTTGTCCATAATATTTTCCTTATTATTATGTTTATATGAGTCTAATTTGTTTTGAATGTCTATTAATTCCCTGTCCCAGGATTTCCTTTTATTATTATACCATCTGATACTTTGTCCATATAAATAAGATTTTAGAGCATCCCAAATGTAAATAATGGAGACGTCAGGTGTAGTGTTTAAGTCTAAGAAATGTTGCACCTCTGTAAGTATATAATCTTTATAATCTTTTAGTTGAGTTAGGTATGCTGGTATTCTTTTGATCTGAACATTATAAGTAATATTTACCATAAATTCAAAGACAATTGAATTATGATCTGATATAGGGCATGAAATGATCTTAGAATTAGTTAGGTCTGTTACCAGTTGGTTAGAAATAAAGACTCTATTTATTCTTGAATAAGTTTTATGTCTATTAGAAAAAAAGTATATGGTAATGATTTAGAATTTGTCTGATTACTAATATCATTCAAATGATATAAATTAATGAAATCCTTTAAATGTTTTGCATTGGATGTGATACAGTTAAAATCTCCTGATAAAATAATATCTCCTTTAGAAAATGATATAATCTTATTGAGATGGTGTTTCACTGTATTAGTGCCAATTCCTGGTATCCAGTATACATTAATCAATGTATATGTTTTCCCATTAATCTGTATTGTAACTAGGCAGAACATTCCTTTGTCATCTTTATATGACTTAATAGTTTTAGGTATGGGCATATTTTTGTTCCATAAGATAGCCACTCCTCTTTTTTTCTGTGTGTGTTCTGAGCTAACCAAGATTGTATATTTATTAGTGGCTAATTTATCTATATCTTTTTTCAGGAGATGTGTTTCCTGAAGGAATATTAAGTTGGCTCTATGCAGATTAATATATCTCATTAAACTTGCCCTTTTACATGGGTTATTCAATCCATTAATGTTTAAAGAAATTCCTTTTAAAGTTACCATTTAACTTTTATAAACATATAAAACTTATAATCAGAATAGTATTTACTAAAGTAAGTATTATTATGTCTCCTCCTTTAGGTGTTCTATTAATTATAGCTGCATTTAGTGAAAATCTTATGGAATTTTGTGAGATTTTAACTTTTATTTGTAGTGACAATGAGTTTATAAAATGTGATGTGGATGTCAAAACTATATACACATAACAATAATCAGGTGAAAATATTGTTTGGATTAAACAATGCATCTAGCCTGGAGTTAAAAACTCCAACTTCGAGTAGCAAATACCACTCAAGTTATCCCCCTATCCTAAGCAGCAGTACTCCAGCTGCCACCAAATTAATTAAATACTAACTATTATTAACTAAAGTTAAACTCATTTATTTTGATTATCTATTATAGCAAGACTTAAACAATTTATATAACAGCTTCATATAATCATATAAAACTTTTATAATCAACTTAATAATGCTATGTACATCTATTCTATATAATGAGTTCATTATCATAATAGCATTCTAACAATCTTGAAAGTGGGAGCAGAGAAGAGAGAGAGAAAAAAAAAAAAAAAAAAGGATACCCATTTGGCAGTTTAATAAAAATTTGTAATGATAGGTTCTTATTATATGTTTATGCTCATTTGAATTCAATAACATTTGTTATCTCAGGCTATTATGACTCAGACATTACTTACATTAGAGTATTCATATTTTCTGCCATAACAGTACTGCTAGTAGTTTTAAAACTTTAAACTACATGCACTAGAAGCTTCCTTCTCTTACTTATTCTTACCATTTAAATAAAAACTATTATTCTCAGTATATAAGATAAAAGAACATACTACAAAGCAATGTTGATCCCTAGTTATGCATAAATCATTGTGATGAAAGCCAGCTATATCTTATATATCTGCACTGCAGCTTTAAAATGTATCACATGACATTTTCTTCTGAAATAGAATCATAATAATGCACATACTTATTTATCTTAGTTAAAATAAATGCATTATAATATTATATATCCTTAAATTATAAGCAACTATATGCATTAAAGTGCAGCAATTATATAAGCTTTCAGAGTCATATATGCATGAGTTTTAGCTTCTATGCATTCTAAATTATTTCATTTGTTTACTATGGCATATTAAGCCATTAAAAATCATTATAACTTTTACATTTTATAAGTTACATCTTAAATAAGTAAAATATTATAAAGAAAAACTCACCTTTTGTTGTCATAAAGTTCGTTTTTCATCACAATACAGCATTTACAGCAGTTCTACTTCCTGAAACTGGTTTACTTCTTGAATTTGCGACGAGTCTGTGTGAAATCAGGGGTCAAAGTTCAAAATGGCTGCTTTCAGCTTCTCTGTGCATTTTCTGAATGTTGAAGCTTTTAAAACGGCTCGAGGACACTATTCACGAGGATACCTATAACTTAAATTGTCTCTTATAACATTCTGGCGGGAATTTTAATAAAAGTAAGTGACAAACATTCATTTTGAATGCAAATGGATTTATACAGTGTAAAACCTTCTCGAAGCACTTCACAAGTCATTGCAGTCTCTATGGCAGTGAAACCAAGCCTTTAATTATTTAACATAAACATTACTTATATGTATGTGTCCCATTTCATTTTCTCATTCAGAGTATGTTACAAACACATATCAGTATTATCAGAACCTTGTTACCTAAAAAAAAAAAAAAAAAGTACCTACATAGATATTTACTTGCTGTTTGTTTTAATAAAGTAAAAACTGAGACATATTACTTACAACTGCTTTAGTTCTAGTCAACTGCAGTTATATCATGACATATTATTTAATATCATGTATTTAAGCAATTTAGTCATAGTATAATATATAGCAGTAATACTTAAACAGCATAAATAATTTTAAAGAGATAATAGATTATTTTTCCCCTTTTTTTCCTTCTTTTCATCTTTCCCCCCTCCCTGCCCTCCCTCTCCCTCCCCTATGTGTTTAGTTTAAAGAGAATGCTATTATTTAAAATAAGAAAAGAAAGAAAATATATCATATTACTAACCTTAGGTCTCTTTGTCACAAAGAGAAACAAGTTGATTTATATCAGGTTATTTGTTCCTCATGAAAGTTTGATTATTCATAAAACAAACTTCAGTTCTTGCACATTAAAATAACTTTGTACAAATCATTAAGATATTTGTGGTTTTCTTGTAAATGCAGAAACTGTAATTAAAGAGTTCAAAGAAATATAAAACATGTCATTTGTTTTTTAGTCTTTTTTGTTTCTCTGATGTCTTCCAAGAAGTTCCTGTTGCCATTCTTTTTAACGAAGGACTTGCCCATTCCATATCCTCTATGTTGTCTAATATTTTATTTTTTTTAATATACAACAAAGCAGAGTCCAGGTCTTCAAAAATTCTAGGGCCATCAGGTAAAAAGATTTTTAGTTTGGAAGGAAATAAAAGATGAGTTTTGAACTGTGCTTTCTTAAGCTCTCTTATTAATGGTAAAAAGACCTGTCTTTTTGATATTACCAAAGAAGAATAGTCATTGTCAAAGCGCACAGTTGCTTCATTAATTTTTATAGGTGATTTAGCCCATGCAGATTTTAATACCATCTCCTTGTCATAAGATGATAAAAATATTACAATAACTGATCTAGGATACTTTTTATTTGTATTAGAAATGGATAAAGACCTATGGGCTCTTTCAATGCCAAAAGAAAATGCCTCTGACAGATCTAAAGTTTTGGGAAGCCAAGTATTTAAAAAAGATGTAATGTTATTGCCTTCTATATTTTCTGGCAGTCCAAAAATCCTCATATTGTTGCGTCTGGATCTGTTTTCCAAGTCATCTAGTTTGGATTGAAGGTGCGTGTTTTGTTTCAATAAGAATTCAGTGTTTATTTCTTCTTCCTTAATTCTGTTGTCCATATCATTAAGTGTCTCTTCTATACCTCTTATCTGAGCTTTCTGATGTTGTAGATCTTGGTGTAGCACATCCATTTGTTTTGTGGTTTTCTCTATAAAATTATCAATTTTAACATCCAGTCTGTCCATTTTAGTTGTTAGTTGCTATATAGTTGATAATAATGTCTGAAGCTCTTTCTTAATGCTGGAATCCTGACTGTTAGTCTTGCTGGAACTCATTCTGAACAGAAGTGATGAGAGAGAAATTTCCAAAAAGATTTCTGACAGGAAAATTAGTTAAATTTTCTTTCTTTTTTGGATATTATTCAAGGTAATGATATTCCAAACATTTTTAGAAAGCAAATTATTCCATTAGTTGAATTTTGAAGTAATAATTTCATGTTAATGTAGTTATGTTGGTGGAGCTGAAGAAATCTGCTGCTATCCTGTGTTCATCCTTGGCCACGCCCCTCAAAGCATATTGAACATCTGAGTATATTTATGTGCATGTGTTTAATGCATTGTATTGGGAACTTAATAAATACATTTTTTCATATTTTGCCAGTAACTTTTTTTTACTTCTATTCTTTATTTTCCCTAGCTTTGAAACATAAGTTTCCTGATTCTATTGTATTTCTGTTGAAGTTCTTTGTTCTTCTGTTCCTAACTAGCACTAATGGTTTGAGAGAGCAAGATGGCTGCCAATGGAATATTTAATTTTGGGACGGAGATGGGACTGTGACTGAATATGAGGTTTAAGCGCCCACTATCCCTTGCTTCCACAAAACACTGACATCATGAGACAATCCTGTCCATACCCCGCATCATTCTGTAGTAGTTTCTCCAGTGGACCCCAGGGAAATCTTCTCACATTGTGTACGCTGGATGCATACCCTTCTTGTCCTACACCACAGGATAAGCACAGCATGTCTTCCTCTCACAGGACCTCGGACACCTGACCCACTAACTGAATGCAGGTCGTATGATCTGTAGACAATGCTTTACCCTGCTATGCCACAGCACCAGTGCTGACAGTTTATTGACCCACTAACTGAATGCAGGCCGTATGATCTGTAGACAATGCTTTACCCTGCTATGCCACAGCACCGGTGCTGACAGTTTATTGACCCACTAACTGAATGCAGGTCGTATGATCTGTAGACAATGCTTTACCCTGCTATGCCACAGCACCGGTGCTGACAGTTTATTGACCCACTAACTGAATGCAGGTCGTATGATCTGTAGACAATGCTTTACTCTGCTATGCCACAGCACTGGTGCTGACAGTTTATTTGTGCCGTTCAGAATCTTTGGTTCTCTTTATGCACTTTTATAGTTTACTCATGCAGTTTGTTCAATATCAGGGTCAGTAGAACACTGTATAGTATTACATTAGGTTGGGCATGTATTACACAATGAAGAAGAATGCCCAGAGTATAAAGTATCTTGGAAAAACCCTTAAACATCGAAATAAAAAAATTACAGATTTCTTAATTTCACTAAAAATATTCCTATAATCATACTTTCAGAATTAGGAAAATGAGGTCTGAAAGTCATCAGACTAATAGAGAATGTGTTGCAGCTACAAGAAATAATGAGATGGCACACTTAGTAGTAAAAATATAATAATAATAGTAATAATAATAATAATAATAATCAGCATATGTATGAAAACACAATTGACACCTGGGTCATTAAATGAGATAGGGACATCAGCTATGCACATTTGGTTATTTATTTATTTATTTATTATTTTGTAATAACATCTTAAATATATTGTCTTATGTTACCTAACTGAATGCACTCAACATATTATTAAGTTGTAATGAGTTTATGTTCGCTATAACAAATGTTGTCAATTTTTTCAGAAAAATAATATTAATCAAAAATACATTTTTAAAAGTACTTAAACTGAACCTAGAAATTAGAGACATTAAAATCAAAGTATAACATGACTTTGTTTATTGAACTTGTTTTACTGTTGTATTGCATAAGCCAATCTGTCTGTCACAACTGTCTGACACTTACCTTACCAAATTCAACCCACTGCTTATCATGCTCCAGACTGTACAGAGCTACATATTACCTTTTTCTGCCACAGGAGATCACAGCTTCTCTTATTTCTGTCCAAAGTATACAGATTTGCCATCTGTAAAAGCATCCTCCCCTATCAACTGGGGTACAGCTTTCCTGCGGTAGCATCTGCTTCAGAGACAAACATCACACACATATAATCAATCACTAATAAAATCTAAAGCTTCATCATTCTCTCCTCTAAACACTATAATGACTACAAACCCTAGAAAAAAGAAAAATGGTTCCCAGTTAAGAAAGTACTGACTTCACATTAAGTGCCAATTTATTCACAATTGTATATGACCAAATATTCTCCACATTAGCAGATAAACTAATATGACAAATCTCATCATAAACTTCAGGAATCAATTCCACTCTGTACAATTGACCCCAAAACCTTTACTGCTGACCACAGCTTCTATGTTCTCAACCATAAACTTTGGGATCAATTCCTTCCTGTCTCAAAGAAATATCACCATATTCATTCTTCAAGACACAACCTAAAACTCACTTTCTTAAATTTGCTAAATACCATTGTTATGTCCCTGGTCACATTACCTAAGTACACCATATTCTTTCACTGTTAATTTACTTTTTTACTCCATATAGTTCCCTCTAACTATATATCATGTTTACCTGAAATTGGGACTTTCTTGTAAATAGTGTATATATCTTCTCCATAATGCATAAGCTCATTATGCATTATGGAAAAGTTATAGACACTATAATGCATATGCTCATTTCAACTTCAATCAGCTGTAAAATGTAATTTTTCAAACTGGATGCTTAATAATACTTACCTCATTGTTGCATTACTGTAATTTTTTTGTACATATTGTGTTGCACTAATACTCTCTATTGTAGATTTAATTTTATTTCTGTACTTTTCCCTTGACTGAGACTAAAATTAGACATATGTAATCATTCCTCTACTCTGGTTAGCAAATTCAAGTAAATGAATAAGTAAATAAACATATACAAGGGATGGTTAGAGAGGTTTGACTTAATTTCTATACACATTTCTATGATAAGGAGAAATGCCAGGTGCACATTACTTATGGGGATAGAATGAGAAGTCATTAGGGCAGAAAGTGCAAAATATGTTATATAGATGACTTAGTGATGAGTTTTGTGTCAAACAAATATACAAAGCAAGCTAAAGTCAGTACTTTGATGATGGTCCTGAGGACTTGTTCAATATTATAGGGGCAGAAGGAGTTGATGGGGGTGATGCATGTGCTGAGGAGATTATGAAAAAAGAAGCCTTATGTGTCTGAATAGCACAGTCTACTGCTGCTGGTGTTTGAAAGAGGACAGGTGAGCAAGAAAATCTATGACATTTTCATTATATTTCCTTAGCCAATACTGACATAAAGCTTTTAGGAAGGGTCTTGACTGCTCCACTGGTAAAGGAACTGATGAGGTAACCAAGTTAACACAACCTGTTGTTAAATGGAAGGACATAAGGTAAACATTGGAAGTTAATTATTAATTATTATTATTAATATTATTATAGTGGCTGGAGTGTGGGGAGTGCCGTCTGTGTAGAGCCTGCATGTCCATCCCTCGGTTGGGTGGGCATTCCAAAGACATGCGTAAATGGGCGTGCCTTCATTGAAGGCTGAACGTCGAGCTGTCACCTTGGTGTTCATCAAAATCTACTGCCAATCATTAGCGGACCGGAGTTCCGCTGTGGCGACCCCTAACTGCGAAAAGCCGAAAGACAACAACAACAACTACATTTTGTTGAAGAGAGAGAATTAAAGAATACGGGTAGCTATCAGGAGTGTTTATTGTCAGTATCCAAGGAAGATATGATATGGAGGTTGAACTTTCCCTTTTTAAAAGTTAGAACAAACAATTGAAAATGTGTCTTTTTTAAGAAAGTCAAGGTATGGTGTGATACACTGTGGTTATGAATCTGTCTTCTCATCCAGTCAATCTAGATAAGAGAACATGTCAGGGCTGTCTCATAGAAATTCTTATTCCCCTTTGCTAAAGAGACACTTACTCAAAAGTTTAAAGTATAATTGAGCAGCTAGGTTTTTGGGCCAAATAATCAAACTAAATGTATTTACATACTACTGTCTTAGACTGCTAGGAGATCTGATAGGAACTCATCCAGTAAACCTAGATATGTTTAAAGATCTGGGAAAAGTAGCAGAGGTATGCGGCCATGGACAGAATCACTGGCATTAAGTGCTTAGAAATAAAATGTGGGGAAATGGAGCTGTCTCTGTCATTGAGATGAAGGGAGGAGTACATAGGGTTAAAAACTATAGAACAATAACAGAAGCTGAATGTTTTGATGGAGAAATTGAGTTCTCATGTGAGTTACACAATATTCATTGATCCCTCTTTGGTTGGTGTTGTCATTTTCAAAAGATTCTTGTCACTACAAGTTTTAGCACAGTGTGTTCAACAGTGTGATCCAGTTTGGATGTTCTGTGTTATTTCTTCCATTGTGGTGTGACCATGGAGTTGGTATACATAATTTAGTGTGAGTGTGTGGGGCGGGGAGGCAAGCATCCATGTTGGATGCAGGTGGCTTACTCTTCCACTGGATTTTTTTTTTTTTTAATAATTTTTAATTGATGGTTTTCAAAATTTACCTTTTAAAAAAAAAAATATCAATCAAAATATTTGCCTCCACAGAAAGTAGATAAAGCATTTTCAGAATGCTTGGTTGGGTGGTAACAAAAAAGAAATCATTCTGCATCTGAACCAGCACTCAGGTACTTTTTCCCAACATAACATACAGACAGATATTCCTGTTGGTTGGGAGGATGGCCTAATAGTTAAGGTGTTTGCCTTACAAACACAACGTGCAGGGTTTGAGTCTCACAAGAGATAATTGGCTAGGCTTAAAATGGCTCGCAAGGACAGTTAGCTTAGTATGAACCTATGAATCTATGAATAAAGTATGTGTTAAGTCTGTCTGAAAAAGGCAGGCATAGGGGTGGGAAAGTATATGCTGATAGCAGAGGAACAGAGTGCGAGAATGAGGGATGTCAGAGTGAGCAAAATATGCCACAACAGTGAATAGGTGTCAAAATAAGAGGGGGGAGGGGAACTCAGCTATTTAGTTATCCAAGAAAATAAATAAAAAATAAATAAGTAAATAAATAAAGCAAAGTATGTTAAATGACAAAGCAAGAAGGTATAGTAGAAATATTAGAAGACAACTGAGGACAAAAGGGAGCTTGGAATGGAATACCTGTGGTGGAATAAAGATTTCTTGATCTATATGAAGATGGAGTGTCTGAGAATGCAAAGGGATTTGACATTTAAGACATGAGTCTTTTCAATTAATCTAACTCCAGAAAACAAAACTAATCTGTTGTACTCTGTTAAATTAACATCTAGCACTCAATTCTGGAGAGTATATACTTGGAAATTTCTGCACATATCATTCTATACACCTAATAGACTCAGCAAATGTGTTTCTTCTAATAGTGTAATTTGCTGGAGATGTTTGCAAACCTGTAAAGCAGACTGGATACACATTTTCCATGATTGCATTAAACTTAAAAATATTGGGAAGAGATTAGAAATTTTCTGCAAGCTTTATTTTCAGACACTTTTGTATTAACAAAATCTTTAATCTTCCTGAATGTTACTGAAAATCTAGAAATGAATAGGAAAGATTTATATTTGCTATGGACTATTCTAGCAGTGGCTAGAAAATGTACTTCTAGGAAATGTCTTTCCAAATCTGAACTAACTTTTGAAGAATTTTTTAACCTTCTAAACGAAACAGTGTTGATGGAAGTAAAAGTAAAAGAGTCAAGGATTATTCCTAAGAAATGGAGCAACAATCCATGGAAGAAGGTAACTCAGCTTATCGAAACATTGAGAATGGATTCAGTCTCTTCTTGAAAGCTCGCTATCAGGAAGATGAAAGATAAACTTATATCTAAAATATCTGCATATTTGACTTAGATTGGTTTATTTTATAATTTATACTCAGGCCAATGTATATAATGTAAATATTCAGTTACTCTTATTATTTACATATTGATGTTTCTTTTGGATAATCTACAAGTAGTCTTTGTTAAAATTTCAAGAAAATTAATACAAACTTATGAGTAAAAAAAAAAGACATGAGTCTTTTCAGAAAATGGGAGACTGATAAAGTTATGAGTCTCTAAACAGAAGTCTTAAGCATGAGAGAGAAACCAAGTGATGGGTCAGGGATACACAGGTAGAATCAGAATTGAGGCTTGGGAGTATGGAAGGTATATGTAGCCATTTACACAGTATAGAACTCCATAACTGACACTGAACATGTTTGGGGGTTAAAAAGTAAGATGGCGAATTTGAAATGTATAGGTTCATAAATTAGTACTAATCTAACTGCCCCTATGAAGTCATTTTGACCTTAGCTAATTACCCAATGAAAGAATCAAACCATGCACCTTGTGTCTATAAGATAAGCACCTTAACCATTATGCTAACCTCCTTACATGTGATAGGTATGATGTTCATATACTGACCTGAGGTTGTACTGCATGTGTAGAAAGATCAGTCAAAGCAGAGCAAAACTAGAAAACAATGCAAATGCATTCTTTGAACATGCTTCTATCTGTGTGAGTTTCAAAATATTTACTTTTTTTATACTTGAGAAGGTTGAAAAAAATGTCAGAGTGGAAGAGTGGGAAAATCAGCTCTTGCATAGGGAGCTTAACTGGCAAATTTTTTCTGGGCAGTGATGTTCTATGAGGTTTGAATGATAGTATGCTGATTCATTCGTTCATTTCATTTTGTGTGATGTTATGTCAGGTGGTGTTTTCTTGCAGCATCTTCATTCAGATGAAGTTCTTAATTGTGGAAAGAAAGTGCTCAAACAAATTAAATTTTCATCCTCTGGAATCACTGTTGTCTTTTTGGTAGAAATTATAGCAATAACAACAAATCTATAGTAAAAAAAGCAGTAAACACTATAACACATAAGCTCATTTCAGGAATGGTGCTTTTGCATCTTCTGCATGGAAACTGTTTCCCTTATGTATTATTAGTAATGGAGTGAGGTGCTAAATGACTGGAACAATGATTTTAATTTCATTATTAACAACAATGTTTAGTAGATTCTGCTTAGCTATTGAGAATAAGGATATTATGTTTAGTGTTTGTAAAATTTAAAGATGGGTGCTGTATATTTGTGGAATGTATTGCTTGCTTACATTATGCAGTTGCATCCTATAAACAGCATTCTGTTTGCATTAATTTTAATTATTCTGAAAAAAAGTGTATTAAAATTATTTAGAAAACAGGATGGACAAAAAAAAATTCAATAAGTTCTAGCAGTAGAGAAAAAAATAAGAAACTAAATATAATGTATTTCAAAGGAAATAGATAAACTGCAGCTTTAAGGATGGCATTTTAAATAGAATAGACAATACAAGTTTTTTCCAAAACTGGAAACTGGAGAAAAATAAAGGAAAAGCAGCATGTTTCACCTTATAGCATACAATCAGAAGTTTAATCAAAACATGATCAAAGCCCACCTGTTAACTCAGAAACACACAAGGTACATATAATTTGATCTGAAGAATATGTTTCAAAACGCATTTTGCATTTTGACCACTTTTATTTATGGTATTTCACTGTTTATCATGACCATATTTCAGTAGAATAGGTTTCCGTTTGCTTGAGATATTAGAGCATCCACACAGAATAGTGACAAACATGACACATATCTTATTTTGATCAGATCATTTTGTATACAGGATATTGACTTGAGTTTTGAAGGAGGTTCTCTTCCAAAAGGGCCATCCACTAGCAAGGTGAAGATCTTTTATTGTTATTGACAGCAGTTTACCATTATACTAGGTTTCAGTATTAATAACCATGTCTGTTTCTTCATCAGATAGAAATAGCCTCAAAAACATTAATTCACTACTTTAAATCTTGTACTTACAGAACTTAATCCTTTTGTATTCAGAGATGTGACCAATGTGGCTCGAAAAAGTTGTTACTATTTTTATAATTAGAAAAAAATAGTTTACTACCTATCTGACATATATATGGTATTTGTCCTTTGATAAATAGTGATTTTTATCATTTATATAGCAAAGTATCTGCTGCTGTCTTAGGCATGTATCTTTGTATGTCGCTATTCAACTTACTCACTTCCTTGTAATGAGTACTGCTAAATATGGGAAAGGTAAGCTATCCACAAAATAAATCTTTGTCCTTGATTTGTTACACAGATTAGAAACTTCTACTTATTTCAAGATAATATATGGTATAATTTTCCCTATACACCCCCACCCCATCCCTGAAGGATTGATTCATATTTCTGTGTTTGCTGCCAAATTTGAGAATAGCAGTTGTGATCTCTCTGAGTGGCCACGGTGGTGCAGCGGTTAGCATTGCTGCCTCACAGCAAGAGGTTCTCTGGTTCAATCCTCAGCTGGAGTGCCTTCTGTGCGGAGTCTGCATGTCCTCCCTGTGGTCATGTGGGTTTCCTCCGGGTGCTCCGGTTTCTTCCCAAAGACATGCTGTCGGTGGATTGGACACACTAAATTGGCCCTAGGTGTGAGTGTGTGCATGTGTGCCTTCTGTGGAAGGTTGGGTGCCGGGCTGGCAACTCAATACTGTAAAACTCCACCACCAATCATGAGGGACGGTGATCTGCTGTGGCGACCCCTAACCAGGAAAAGCCGAAAGAAGAAGTTGTGATCTCTCTCTCTCAATGTGCATCCACTTTTTGAGCAAAATGTCTAGTCAGGTAAAGATATTTTTAAACACATTTATCATGTTAACAGTTAAGATATGCACACATACATTAATAGAAAAGAAAAAATATATTAACATTTGTACATTTACATGCATTATACATTTTATATATATATATATATATATATATATATATATATATATATATATATATATATATATATATATATATGCTTTCTTTCTTTATAACACCTATCATTCAGTTCAACACTACATAAATTGCTCAATATGATAAGACACCTATCTCAGACATAGTTTGAAAAAAGCATGTAATAATTATATCAAAATTATGGTTATATATATGGCCAATACAGCCTAAGCAAATATAGTACCTTTTGTATCTTAAGTAGGTACTATAACTTAACTTGGTAGGCTGCTTAAAAAAATAAAAATAAAACAAGCACTGTAGTGAAGTAGTACTCAGTTCTTTTACCATCTTACAGGATTCCTTCATTGTACACTGTGCATACATTTCAAACAACACTTTGTAAAATACCTCTTCAGTAAACATCTATACAAACCATCTTATATGACATACAGCTCTAATACATTTGTAACACAGACATCTTAAGTGAATCATGTTGCTATTTACAAATGACATATAATTACTTACAGAGTTCCAGCTAGCTGTGCTGGCAGTACCTCCTTTGTCACACTGAGCATGGTCAGACTAATTGGCTGCCACTAGTAGGACAGATGTTACCCTCCGCTCCCTTCCCACCCCTAATTACCCAGCTTCCGTCCAGGCTAATAAACACTCCCACAAACGCTCACAAAACACTGCCCCTTTAAAGGTACAAACATAAGTCTCATCACCATCATACTTACAACTTACTTGTGCTGTCTTCACCATTAAAACACCATAAGCATCGTACCCACTTCAGGTAAAAAATACAATGGCAAATAATTTTTATCCATTACAGCTTCATCCACTTAATGCAGCAAACTCTTTGTCAATGACTTAAAGTACTGCTACACCTTCAGTAAATGCCTCCTACAAATTATTCTCTTGTTTTTCCTCCCACTACTTCCTCATAAGCCTACTTCACTGTCCAAATTTCAACATCTCATCTCATTCTGTACTCAGTTATCATATCCTTTCCAGTAATGATATATGTCAAACAACTGCCTAACCTCAAGTCTCTCTAGTCAATACCAAAGGTATAAGTAACAAGCTGGATCATATCAGCACCTTTCTAGTCTCTCACTCTCCTGATGTATTAGTTATTACAGAATCATACATCAAAAATTGTCACAACCCCATTAACCATTTTTACACAGGTTGCAAGTACAAGTTTTGGTTCAGTCCTGGAACAAGGAATGGTGGTGGTGTCTTGCTCCTGTATAAATTCACACTCATATTTTTTGCTTACCTTCCACCCCTTCCTACAAACATAAAATTTGAAGAGTTTCTTTATAAGATTCTAGCTGCTTCGACTCCTACAAAACATATCACTATCCTTGGCAACTTAAACCTTAACTTTCTTGTGCAACCTGAAACTACTCTATCTAGTAACTAAGCCAACGAGCCCTAATCTCAAAGCAAATCATCACTCACTCCTAAACCTCATTGTAACTTTCACCCTTCCAATATCTCTGACACCTATCAGCCTTTAGTGATAAATGCCCTATAACATTCCACATACAAAACTCGAAAATCAAACACTCCTTAATGATGATCTCCTTATGAAGCAACACCCCCTCTCATCTTAGATTCTGCAAGCGCAGCTCTCCTTCATGGCTGATCACCTATATTTTCCCTGGCTGACCCCAACATAGCTGCTAACTTATTCTTTCAACTTCTAACTTCACAACATTCATTTCCTCATAGTTTTTGCACTACTTAAATATACCAACATTGAATGTTTTATCAAGGAATTGAAAATTTTAATTCAGGACTAAGATAAACCCTGAAAAAAAAAATGGAAAAAGAATCCCTCAACCAAAAACAGAGATCATATTACCTGCCATGCTGGCATCCTCACACCTTCTAACTCGCTGTAAGAATTTTCCAACTCCCTCTCACACGGCATTCCTTCCTTTCCAGATACAGCCAAACCCACCTAAATACATTCCCTTCATTCTACCTTAATAAAGTCACTGCCAAGAAAACCGCTCCATTATTACAGCAGATCCCACTTTATTCTCCCTCTCTCACTGTCAACTTGTGCGCTTGGTTTCTTTATCACTGTAAAGGCTACATTCTCACCCCCCCATAAAACTTATCTTTAACCTTAGCCTCATAGCTAACTGCACACCACCAATCTTGAAGTCAGTGCTTCTTAGACCTGTTCCTAAAGATCCAAAATGCTCCTCCACTAGCCACTACTAGCCCGATAATGCACTTCCTAGTCTTGGCAAAATACTTGAAAAAACTTATTTGTAATGAACCTACATCTTATCTAAAAGCATATAATTTGCATTCCAATAAACAATACAGTTTCTGGGCTGGATGGAGTGCAACCCACAACATACTCTCCAACATAGATAAAGGAAATCTTAACAGTACCATTTTTATTGATCTAACTCGTCTTTAACGTGGTTGTCCACTCAGCGTTACTTTCCCTCTTACTGGACATTGGCATCAGCAACGAAGCTGCACAGAGGTTAAAAAACTAACTGTCTAGCAGATCCTTTACTGGGAATATTGTCTCCTATCTATCCTATACTGCTTAGACTCATTCAGGTGTACCATAGGGATCAATGTTTTGCCCAATATTATTTTCCATTTTTATAAATAAGTTACCCCTTGACCTGCCTCTGTTATAACTCCTCTTGTATGCTGATGACACGGTTATCTACAGATTCATCCAGCATAACAGCTAACCCATACTTAAGTACAAAGTGAACTTCTGGACCTGAACAACTGGCTTGCCTTTTTAGCCCTCAAAAATCAAGTATTTGCTCTTTGGTACTAAGAAAATACTTTTCAAATGTCCCAGAACTCTTCTGGACCAGCACAACAACCATACCAGCAACATCGCTTTATTTGGAAACCTAGGCATCTGGCTCAACAAATTTCTTAAATTTTAGGAGCATATTTAGAAACAGATTGAAAATCAGCTACCTCTGTTTCAAGTCTCAGAAAATATCTCACTTTTTTTCATCTCTAGCTATGGTAGTCAGTAGCTCACAAAACTTGAGTATACCTTACCATAGTTGCCTCTAACAAAAACACATCCACACTACAGACTCTATCAAATACAGTATACCACCTCATCAATAATTTTTATTGCTCTGAATATTATAGCCTTAATTTATCCAAGGGGAAAGTGTCTCCAAGTACAAGCCAAATTCAACCTACCTTTGGACTCTCTACTACTCAACTCACTCCACAAAGATGCCTCTTCTGTACTCTGCTTGCAGTGAAAAGTATCCCTACTGTCCAAACTTGCCACCTCCAAAACTCAATGCCTATCCTCCCTCACTGTGATTTTCATCCTTTTGTGTGGCTCCTCATCCCAGTTTGTAATCCAGTTCTTCCCTTGACCAGTTGTTCCTCCATCTGACAATCTGCATGCCTCTAGTCATGTATCTCCCTTATGTGTCACTACGTCTCCTGTAGCTCTTTGTCTGTGTTCCACATATGTTGGTCTGTTCTTGCTTTCTTCCCTTTAATCTCAGTCCTACACAAATTTTCCTGTTGCTACCTATCCTGAAAAAAGTATACCGTTTTGCTATCCATACCACTCGTCCTTTATTGCTGTTCTTCTGCTTGCCTCTCTGCTTACTATCATCCATTTCTAACAATCCTTTCCCCATGTTTATGTCCCATTTATATGATAATTTGAATTGGCTGTTCACTGTGTTAACCCTGTGCTTTCTGTCTGCTGCTCCCATGCAACAGCTATGGGCACTTTCATGTGTCTGTGTGTGTGTGTGTGTGTGTGTGTGTGTGTGTGTGTGTGTGTGTGTGTGTGTGTACGTGTTTCAGTATTCCTTTAAAAAGCAGATTGATAGCATGCCAGGATGAACTATCTCACTGCATACTTTGCTGTGTGGTACATTATTCTTTCTGCTTTAAAGCTCATAAGTACACTGGGTTTATGAAAAAATGTTTGCAAATTACCATACGTGTTCTTTTTAATGTGTCTAAAGATGGTTTTGAAAACAACTTGTAAAAAGTTTAAACTTTCAAATTCTCATTGTATAAAGCTAAAATTCCTTTTGGATTTTTCCTCTCCACTAAGTAATCTTAGTAGAAATATGACGTCAGTGAGTAATTTTTCCATTCATATCTGTAGACAGTGGGTGCAGGATTCTTTTTTAAGAAACAGTAAGAGAACCATTTACTTCCTAGTGGGTACAGGATTATTTTTTTTAAGAAACAGTAAGAAAACCGTTTACTTCCTAACATGCATCATTGTTTTTTAACTAAAAGCATAAGCATTCCCTTCAAAAACAAGTGTGCAATCTTCTAAAAGGATTTACAGTATTTATACCATAAGAAATGTTTTAATAAATAATTAAATTACCAGTGAGAGTAAATTCTGTATAACTGTTTACTCTAGACCCATAACACACACACACACACACACACACACACACACACACACACACACACACACACACACACACACACACACACACACACACACACACACGTTTTTACTCGATAACTGGGCCGAACATTTGTTTGTTGATGAAACCTAGTATTACAGAATCTGCCTGTTAACAGCATAGCAGATAAAGAGAAGGTCTTAGCTATGCCACCATCAATCTCTCAGCTGCCATAAAATTCACACAAATTTTAATCAGAGACAAGATGGTGAAGATAGACTGTGCACCAACTCATGTCCCTGGCTTCATTTTATATTCCAACAGAAAGCATGCTAAGAAGAGTTCGTGACACGGGCCTAGTTAATTGTAAACAGCATCATCCCTGCTGCTTAACAGTATTAAGAATATTGACATTGCCATCAGAAAAGGACTACATCTAGTCAAAGCTGTAGCCATGTAATAGCAAAACAGGATTACTCTCAAGCTCCCTCCTGTGTGGTGTCTGTTTTTTATGCTGGGTGAGAATAAAAGAAGCTTTGCATTCTCCCAGTATGTGAGACACTATAAAGAGAAAGTGATTTTCATTCATTATTGTTCTAGGAAAGTAATTTTAGACCACAGGGGAAATGATAAATCGCACATGTAATTTACCCATCTGTGCCAGCGGTAATGAAAACTGGGGCAGTGGGTCCCACTAAAGGATTAGGTAGTTATTCAAGATTGGAAAACTGTCAGTGTCTGTAAACATTTCCACAGGCATGGCTGCATGTGGGAATGTGACTTTGTTTCCCAAAGTTATTCTGTATTTGAGTTCAGAATCACTTTTAAAATCCAGAGTGCACAGATGCTACTACATACTGCATATAGAATATAAAATATTTATTAGCAGCAGGACAAAATAAATTATATCCAGAATTAGTATGCTTTACTTTGTATAACATGGTATTATAAGCCATCAGATTTATTTTAGTAAAAGCATAATATGTTGGTCTGAAAAGGTTTCAGTAACTTAAAGGAGAAACAAATGGTCTTGATAGACTTTACTGATGGTATTGTTATCATACTAAATATCTCTAACAAAATGTGCTTTCTTATTCAGGTTTTTGTTTGTCTCTAGGACAATGCTGTCTCAATGACAGCACCCTTGTGATCTGAGGTAATGATGCTGCAGCTGATTTGGGCCCAGTGCTTTTAACGTTTTCCTTAGCCAAATATTATTTCAACCTTTATAAGCAGCATTACATTTGAGTGAATCAAGAAGTAGTCTGCATGCAAAGTGAACAGAAATTAGCTTGTCATATGCTAAAAATAAACACTTGCGATGGCTCCTAAATGTATTTTTTGTTCTCCTCTTCGGTTTAAACACTGGGCAGTTGCTAAGTACATGTATTCATGACACAAGACTAAACCATTCTGTTGAGGATACTCTTCATTTTCACCCTTAATCCATTTGTACCCATAACATATTTATCCCATGTGGCAATTTTTTATGTTAGTACTCTAGTTCAGAATGAAGTATTTTAGCTTAAATGTCAGCATTCTTTCATACGGATGTAATCATATTCTTTAAAGAACTGATAAGTTATTATTTCACTTTTCAATTAACTGCAACTATATGTCTTTGCACATGCATGGGTTTGTGTGTGTGTGTGTGTGTGTGTGTGTGTGTGTGTGTGTGTGTGTGTGTGTGTGTGTGTGTGTGTGTGTTTGTGTATGTGTGACCATGCATGTTGTTATGCACCTGAGAATACTTATGCATGAAATTACCTACACTAGGGATTTCTTGCTTTCCCCATACTTTATATAAAAATGTGAAACCAGCACAAGAACTCATAAGAAAATAATTTTAGTGAAGTATTTAGATGGACAGTTAAGGGGGGGTAATCTACTTTAGTTTGTGGTTTTTCAAAGCTCTGGAGTACTTCCTGAAGTCAATTTAAGTATGAGATAAGAAACAATAAGATTTGTCAGAGCACCGGCTTATCCCTTTGGGGAAGGATTAATGAGCATACTAATGTTGCCTATACGGTAACCATTTGATATGTCATGACCCACTAGACTGAATCCTGAAATTCAGAGACTGAATGGCCGAAAAAGAATAGACTTTCATATATTAAGCCTGAGATGCCATTTCGCAGAAGATTTCCTATTCTCTGAGGTATGACGATCTCAGAGTTGGTATATATAAGATCAAGGGTGGAGGATTCAGGAGTAGGCCAATTTTGGGAATTTGCTCTTCTCCAGTTACAGTTTTTTCTTTATTCATAGGTTCATAGGTTCATAGGTTGGTATTAGGCTATCGGCCCTAGGGCCTATACAAGCCTAGCCATAACAGTTCCCTGGCTATTGCTATACTCAGTCTGACCTTTTAATAGGGAAACCTATTACACCCTTATCTATGCTCCTTTTCTGACCAAATATTTTTTTCTTCCATATGTTAAACCACCAACACAACACTATATTTGAAATTGTGAAAAATACTATTACACAGTGTATCCCCTTTACCTTATTTGTTGTGCTCGATGTTTTGATGGAACCTAAGTGGTTTCAACCTGTTAAAAGTAATTATGATGCAGTGCATTTGAGATACTAAACATGTTAGGGTACAGTATGATACGTTACCCTTACCATTAACACTCTCTGTTGTGATGGTACTTAAACATTTACAATATAGTAACACTACCATTATATACTATATTTGGGGAATAAAATATACTGGGATACAACATTACACCTTAGCATCACCATCTATGTTCTCTGTTTTGATAGAAGTTGTGTTTATTATCTATTTAAGTGATTATAGTCCACTATATTTGGGGAAGGAACCATGTTTTGATAGAAGTTAAGTGTTTTCTATGGATTAAATTGATTATAGTGCAGTATATTTGGGCTAGAACCATGTTTTGATAGAAGTTAAGTGTCTTCTATGGATTGAAGTGATTACAGTGCACTATATTTGGGGAAGGAACCATGTTTTGATAGAAGTTAAGTGTTTTCTATGGATTAAATTGATTATAGTGCAGTATATTTGGGCTAGAACCATGTTTTGATAGAAGTTAAGTGTCTTCCATGGATTGAAGTGATTACAGTGCACTATATTTGGGGTAGGAACCATGTGGGACTGAGTATAACATCTTGACTTTACCTTTAGAGAAGACAGAAGCTGGTTTACCAGATATACTACAAAAGAATCACAATTGCTACCCATTTTGTACTGTAGATAAGAACAGCAGGTGTGCCTCCTGTATGCACAAGCACGTGCCTTGTGCTGTTTGATTATTCCCAGTTAGGGTAGAAGTAAGAATTCTACAAAGGCTAAGAGAGAGAGAGATGTGTTTAAGCTGCAAACTTACCAGGATGTTGGACAGCAGATACTAATGAATCTGACATTCAAAACTGATGGTGTGGTGTGAAGTAGGTATAGGTGACCTAATTTCACGAGGTGCTTAATAATCATCTCTGCTTTGACAGCATCATTACCAAAGTGCTGAATATCCATCCTGCAGTTCCTTTCCCTCATGCAAGCTGGCTTAAGTGGTAGGAGTCAGTGAACACTGTTCATGCTGAATCTGCCTTCATTACACTAATGTTGTTAGCATGGTGTGGGTAGATATGGTGAAGCTTAGTGGAGTCTTCTTTTTCTTTTCAGCTTTTCCCAGTTAGGGGTCGCCACAGTGGAACTCCAGACCGCTAATGATTGGTAGTTGATTTTTACTTGCCGAGTTACCAGCCCTGACGCACAACCTTCAACGAAGGTACGCCCATTCACACATGTCTCCATGTAGAAGACGCTCTAGCTGAGAATCGAACCAGACAGCATCTTACTGCAAGGCGACAACGCTACCGCAGCACCACCACAGTGTGTGTGAAGCTTAGTGGAGTGTGAGGTGGAATTCTAGGCCCTTGCAATCTCATAGATTCATAGGGGGTTACCATGCTAACAGCCCAAGAAATGCTTTAAGCCTAGCCATGATAACTGTAAATATGCCCTGGAATTTTCTGGCTAGGCTTGCACAGCTGCAGCTGCTGTAGTTCGATAGACCCAGAGTTAATCCCATCTTATTTTGTTGTGAGCAGGACTTGGACTATTCATGCACAATGATGGTTCTCTTATAAGGGAGCTTGACTTCTAGCTTATAGCCACCCACAGACTTACATTTTCAGCATGGGACTACAGCACAAAGTTCATGCAAACCCTTATGGATTAGTCATTACTGGTACATATTTCTAGGGCCATACACATGATCACAATACACAAATTTGTGTTATTTGCTGCTATATTGTGAAATGCCAAGATCCTTCTCTGAAACAATTAAGACAAAATATGATATATTGCTGAGGGTTATATTGCGATACGGAAGCTTGTCTTTTGAATGCATCACCTTAAGGAAGGCCTGTAAACTATAATGTGCCTCTAAGTTAGTACTAAGACTTGTCCTCTTTAGTATGTTTGTGTTAGACATTACATTGATTTTAGTATGAACAAAATGGAGACTGAAATCATAAATGCCAGGTATCACATCACTTGATGTCAACAGAATGGTGAGATGATGAATTCGTCTTATTTTATTTATTGAGCTAATAGATGGACTGGAACACATTAGTATCTCTTTGGACACAATCTGCTTAAAATTAATAAAAAATAAATTGCGAGTATAGAAAAATCTAAGTTATATTGATACTGACCCATTTATGGTAGGGCCTCATCATGCTAACACTGTGAATTCTGCGTTTCTGCCTTTTGCCTGGCAACTTCACCATATAATTAACATTGATGACCTTCCTTACAGCAGTGAAATGTTCCTCCCATGCTGCTTGAAGTTTATTTTGCTGAATAGTAATTAAAAACAATATCACATAGTATACTTCACTGCAAAACTTTTCCTGATGCTGTACTTGAGTACAGTACTCTTATGCTAACTCTGTGTATTCCCTGAGCTTACTCCTGAAACACATTATATTCCTCTCAAATGAGTCTTCTGGGGAAACTTCATACATCATAAATTAAGTCTGGAGAACCATCCCCTCACCATATCTCTGACAATAATGAAGCTCAAATGACAAAAATGTTATTGACTCTTGGAACACTTCCTTGGATACAGAGCAGATGGGGCAGGTACTTGTTCCACTCTTACGTAAAGTGGTCTGTAAATACTGCCAGCATGTCCATAACAATAGTGTCAACCCTGTCCATCAAACCCTTTATTGTGGATGGTAGAAATTTCTAACCACTTTAGCCAACAGTTCTTCTACTAAAAGGTAAGCAAGCCAGACATAAAGCTAGGCCTTCTGTCCATTTATATTTCCTGGGGACAAACTGCCCTGCTGAGAATTTCAAACAGATCATCTGCTACCTTTTCTGCCTCAAAATAGAACAAGGTTATCATGTTAGGGTACCCAGTATCATAGACCACAACCACCACAATATACTGCTTACCTGTGATGCTTGGCGTTATCAAGAGACTTCACAATATTTTTGTGTTTATTTATTGAATGTATTTACTAAGATAGTCTGGCCGGCAGAAATGTACCTTTTTAGCAGAGGCCTGGAAACTAAAGCTAAAAAAATACAACATTACATAAAGAACATTATAAACAGAGGAATACAAGTAATTAACAAATATACAAAATTGAAACAGAGTATCATTAATTAATAGCAGCATAATGTAAAGAGCTTTAAAGCATATTTGGAAATGAACTTGGTAGAAGGACAGAAAACGAGTAACTGGAGAATTAATATTAAAATGTAAGAGAGAGACAGAGAGAGAGAATGTTTTAGGATAGGTAGAAGGAAGAGGGGGAGAGGTAGAACTGAGGATATAGTGCTTGGATAGAACAGGAAAAAGTAAGGGGCAGGATATTTATCATCCATGAATTGTGCATGTACTGAGCCATAATGGATATGGTTACCATATCCATGGAGACATTCTGAAACAGTTCTTCAGTAAGTAACATGCAAGGGCACCATTGCAGCCTTAACTTCCTCTTACCTTGACATCCTTTATGACACTGGTTATATTTCCTTTTATTCCTTCTCACATCTTTTGCCATACCCAGCCAAAAGAATGCTTAAGCCTCCTCTTTGTGTGCTTTATGCCTAGATGACCTGAAAAAGAATATCATGGATTGTGGCTATATGTGCCCAACACAGGCTCCTAGGATGGTGTATTACTTCTTTCTCTAGCCCCCATTGAGTAAGTGCTTCTCTGTACAATGACCCTATGAACAAGTGCATATGTGTGTATGTCCTTCAGTCCAAACCCTCCTTGGCTACCTCAAGCAAGTTTGCAATGTGGGATTTCAGAGTCATGCCTATGGCAACTGTTTGTGATCCTCCCATGTTCCCTTCCATAGGAAGTTTCATATTGTCTGACAACTGTCCCTCAGTTTTATCCTTACTGGTAACAATTATACTTGACGTTTCTCCCTTCTTGAAAAGTTGACTCCCATTTTTTTTTCTTTTAATCACTTTTTCTTCATTTTGCCTGTCAACCATCAGCCCCATCTTGGCTAATCAGTTCATTCATTCCTTATCACAGGAGCAAGAGTTGAGCAAGACAGACCATCATTTAACTGCACTGGTCATCTCCTATTTTTGCAAGGGTCATTGCCATTAAAGAGGCCTGCCCCCTCTCCTTAAGCATGGGAAGTTGTGTTCCTCATCTCCACTGAACAAATCATACTTCACCTTGTGCTGCCTGTGTGCCTTCTACCCTCTTCACCCAGTAAGAGAGGCCAGGTCATCCATGCCAGTTCATTTCTCTCCCTCCAAGCCTTGCTCCATTAAGATCAGTAATGAAATCACCGTCACTTGGGTCACAGTAAGGGCTCCTTCAATCTGCACTGAAAAGTAATGACCTTTTCACATCTGTGGCTCTGATTCAGTCTTGCTGCTATTACGCAGTGCTCCTTCTAAACTGAACGCATCACCAGCCTCTGTTGCACAGGTGGGAACTAGCTACATCTCCCCATTATGCTTTCCACATGTACTTGTCTCGATGCCTCATATAAAACTGAGTTCATTTGTTACAGCAGCAAATGGGGAAAGTCAGAAGAAGCTGAAAACTAAACAAATAAAGAACCAGCTAGATAACCACAACTGCAGGAACAAGTTTAATGAAAGACACCATAAAATAAATAAAAGACAAGCGCTTTCGCAAATGCTTCCTCAGGTCTTGATACAGGCATCTGTTCAGAGCTTACAGTTATATGCACATAAAATCAATCAAACAATAAAACAATAAAAGTAAAATGTAATTAACCTCTTAAGGAGATATATACATAAACTGTTATTTTAACTTGATTGCTTTCAAAATAGGTTTCAAGCTAACATTGCTATTGATTCCTGGGTGTTTGTGTGCTTGGAGTCTTAAGATCCATCTCAGTTCTACTTGTTCTAAAATATTATTCATATCTCTCCCTCTGCAATTAACATGTACCAGTTTCAACACTTTAAAATTAAAATGGTGACCAGGATGCATCATTACATATTTTGCTAAAGCATTATTGTCATTCTGTCTGCGTATCGCATATAAATGTTTACTGATACATTCTTTTAACTTCTGTGTGGTTTTACCCACATAATAACTGGGACATGAGACGCAAGTAGCTATGTAAATCAAATTTGTGCTATTGCAATTTGCATAAAACCTTGGTGTAAACTTAAATGAAGAATTAGGACAAATAAAATAATGATGTTTACTAATTACAGAGCAAAAATTGCACTTTTTGCATGGATGTGCACCTGGGTTAGTAACTGTTGAAACAAATTTCTTGTTATCTTGACATAGTAACCTTGTCAAGTTAACATTATTCCTATAAACAAAGCATGGTGTATCACCCACAATCCTAGCTGTATGTTGGTCAGTAGTTAGTAAGGACCAATGTTTCTGAATAATGTTCCTTATGGCATTGTTGCTGCTAGTAAAACTAGTTATAAAAGAGTGAGGGTACACCTTATTTGAAGAACTATTCCCATTAGTAACGTTTCCATCCTGACTATTATGAAAGGTATTATGAAAAATATTACTTTGCGCCCCTTGTATTATATGCTTTTTATAACCTCTCTCTACAAAATATTGTTCCATTTGTTTCATTTCTGTGTCAAATATGTTACTACCTTCACAAACCCTTTTAACCCTTAGTAACTGGCTTTTCACAATGTTGGGAAAAACATGTCGAGGGTGCATGCTATCCTAACATAATAACCCATTGCTCCAACAGGGTTTCCTATATAAAGTAGTTGATATAATACCTCCTTCCTCTCTGTAAATTGTTACATCCAAGAAAGCAATATGTTGATATGAGCTAGTTATAGTGAACTTCAAAAAATGTGTTGTAGATTTCATCATAGTAATAAATTGAATTAAAGAATTTTCATCACCATCCCAAAACATAAAAACATCATCGACAAAACGTCAATATAATTTGACCTTATGGCTATCTGGATGTTGAAACAGATGTTTAAATTCCCAAAAATGCATAACAAGGTTCGCATAAGAGTTTGCGCATGGGGTGCCCATAGTGACACCCCATTTTTGCAAATATATTTGTTGTTCAAACATAACCACATTATTGATAAAATCCAAGAATGTACATATAATATCTATATCTAGACCAGTAAATGTGTCAGTAGTAAGTAAAATCTCCCTAATGGCTTCAATGCCATAGTCATTAGGTATACAGGTAAACAAATTCTTAACATCCATGGTCATCATTAAAAAAAAACACTAGTATCAGTCTCTTGAATAAATCCCTTAAAATCATGTAAAAATGGGTTGTATCCTTCAATATACTAGTAATCTTAGGTATCACTTCCTTCAATTTGTTTTCAACGTATATAGAAAGTGGCTCAGTCTTCCAACCACCTCCTGAGATAATAGGTCTCAAAGTGGGTGTTGCACAGACTTGTGTATTTTCAGCAAGCCCTTGATTGATGATTTCTTTGTATGACTGGATGAATAACATACAAAAAAAATCATACATACTTTCATTAATGTATCTTCCTACAAGTAGTTCATCTAAATAATCATGAATCCTGTTACTAATCGTTTCAATAATACTCCTATCCACTGCAGTATTTGTATCAGTGTCACTAAGAAGTTCTTGCATGGCTCTAACATAATCCTTCATATTTAACAAAACAACCCCCCCCTTATCAGCAGACTTTATACAAATATTAGTATTATGATATAATCCTTCAAGTGCTTGCCTTTCAGCTGCTGTTAAATTGTAAAAGACATGGTTAGAACTCAATGAAGTGAGCGTTTTACATAGATCTTCTTCATAGATTCTAACAAAATACTCTACATGTGTAGGCATGGCCGGTACAAACATACTGGGTTTTCTATATTTTGAAGCCTTATTTAGCATTCCTGTATCTTGGAACAACAGTTTATATGATAAATTATTAGCAAACATCCTTAAATCAGTACAAACATCACTGCTGCAGGAACAAAAGAGAGTCCTCTGTCAAGTATGCTTAGTTCTGTAGAGTTCAGCACATAATCTGAGAGATTCACAAGTGTCTTTACCTCTGAGTCCTCCTGTTGTTCACATGTCCTCAGTCCCACGAGAACTTCCATTTCTATCTCCTTCAGCTTATCGAGCAAGTATGGCCGAACCCGTTTTGTTGAATGGGGAGTGGTACAAAATGCTCCATGGTGGTAGGGTTTATTAATTTAGGTTTGGCTCCAACCTGGGCATAAGTCAGAGCTTGCTGGTTAGGAGGTGGAGTCATAGTCACACTGTCATTATTCATTGACAAAACAGAGGTAGGCATGACCATGTCATTGGAGGCTGCATTGCTGCCAATTGGAGATTGGAGAAGCTGAAAACTGTGATAGAAGGAAAAACAGTGAAGCAGGTCAACTGCTTCAGGTATCTGGGAAGGATGATTGAGGAGATAGGATACCTGAGTGACAAAATCTAAGCTAGAATCAGTGAGGAGGCAGCCATCTTGCACAGAGTGTCAGGGTAGTGTTAGAAGCTGAAAAGTAAGGTGTACAAAACAGTGGTGTGACCAGTATTACTGCATGAGAAAAACAAAAAACTGTGTAGTAAAGACAATGCAGTTGAAGAAGCTGAATGTTATGGAGATGAAGTACATGAGAAGGGTGATTGGATGCACAGTGTGGAGCAGACGAAGAAATTAAGACATCAGTGCAGAAGCTAAAGTAGCTAAAATTGCAGAGAAGGTCAAACAGAATAGATTAAGGTGGTTTTGGCACAAGTACAGAGAATCAGAGGATAATCTGGTGAAGAAGGTAGGAGAGTGGTTTTGAATGGAGAAATGATAGCGACAGCTGATGTGACACCAAACCCCATGCAGAAAATGGGAAAAAGGGAACTGATGATGACAGTGATGTGGTTCTTTTATGTGTATACATGCCTTTTATTAAGGTAAATCTTAATTTCCATTTGCTTGATTCACCCAAAGTCTATTAGTTAAGTCAGATTCCTGCCGAGGTACTAACATCATTTAAGTCCCTCTTACAGAATTCATCTCTCTGTCTCTCTCTCTCTCTCCATCTCTTTCTCTCTCTCTCTTTCTCCATCTCTCAAAGGCAGAATCTCACTCTTGATCTCTCTCTGTGTCTCCCTGTCTCTCTCTCTCTCTCTCTCCTATTTTCTCTCTCTCACTCTGTCTTTCTGTCTCTCTTAATGTCTCTCTCTCCATCTCACTCTCTCTCTCTCTCTCTCTCTCTGACTCTCCCTAGCTGTGTAGCTGAATGCCACATTGTTTAATAGTTACTGCATGGAAAGTTAATTACACTGGCAACAAAGAAAGAATCTTATTTGACCTTATTTTGCTTTATTTTCATATATGCACTTATCTGATTTTTTTATGAAGGGAAAGATATGCATACATTCATTTGGTTCCATAATAGTCTTCTGAATGCAAAAGAGTTCATCACAGATATTTCTATTTGCTGTCGTTTTTGTTTAGTTAATTAGTCTAATATGACTCTTCCTGACCACAAGTACTTTAGCATGCCAGGCTTATCTCTCAAGAACTCCTTCTTTAAGTTCTTGCAAATACATATTTGTTATTTCACTAATGTTGTCCATCATCTTAAGCTCCGATGTCCTTTCTGTCATTTGCTTTTAATTTTTCCCAGCTTCATTGTCTTCTCTACTGAATCCTGTATTCGTATTATGAGGCCAAAATATTTCAGATTTAGATTTACTAGCAGGCCTTCCAGTGAGTACCCTGAAATGTTCTCTCCAACTTTTGAAGTCAGAAGCATTCAACTTCTATCAGGGTCAGATCCAACAAAAGTAAGTGGTGCTTGCAGGGGGACCAATAAGCATTAAACAAAGGTTTCCATTAAGCATTAAAAAGAAAAAGAAAAGGAAAAGTGTTTTGCATTCATCCCCTCCCATCTCAAATACCAGGATCCACTTGGCTACTCAGCTTTTCTGCATTTTTTCTTCTCTTTCATTGGCTTGTGTTTGAACCAATGAGAAAGACTTCTCATATAAAAAAAATTGTGGAAGGTAATAAATTGTGATCTTTTAACTCTGATGTTGTCAGTGCAGTTAAATTGCAGACTTTTTAAAGCAGATGCAGCAAATACAGGCAATGGAAAAAGCAGATTACATACTTTGATGGATTTTCTTTTCCTAATCACTTAGCCACAACAGAGGAGGATTTGTTGCTTCATGAAACCATTGTGTTTTACCCACTACTTTCAGTTTGCTACATGGGTACAGGTACCATTTGCTTTTTGCTTAATAAGAAGAGAAAATGCTTTCAATTAATTAAGGATTGCAGTCAATAATACTGGTAATTAGAGCTTTATAGCTGCTATTGTTTTGGAAATGCAAATGAAACCTCCTGCCCTTTTTTATTTGTTAACCAGTCTAAAGGATAACCCAGGAGCGTTGTCTGGTTAAGTAACTTTGTCAAAGTCACACAGTAGGCAAATGGAGGTAAAAAGAATCAAACCCTGAACCCTTGACTACAGGAAACAGTTTGGTAAATGCTTAGATTTTGATACTCTACACCAATAACTGGTCTGCAAGTCAGCACAGAGGACTAAAGTTCTGATCTGTTAGTGAGGTGCTTCATGGGTACAGGGTTTAATTCCTTCATCTTCATTTGCAATGTGTATCTCTGAGCAAGTCACATAAGCAGACAGTGTTCTCAGGATGTCCCTGAGGAAGCACAAGCTGTGCAAAAAAACCCTCATTGCCTGATAAAACACTAAAGATAACAGTGTCTGCAGTGCCAGTCACTATAGATTCAAAGCTCTTATTCTTCAGAAAATGCAGGTGCTTGCAGTTCTAAACTTCAGAAGTAAAAAGTTACCCTGGACTTCAATAAACCCCATGTAGGCTTCATGCAGAGCCTACTTAGAGTTTACATGTTAGTACAACAGTAGAGCATAATGCAAATTAATGAGGCACAGCTCACATAAGCTAAGGTTCATGGCTCACAACAGCGGCTGGCAGCGAAACCTTATAAGCAAACACAGAAAGCAATTCTGTGTAAAGGAGAGCATAAGTGGTGTGCAGATTTGTGATTCCTTGTAAGGAAGAGCAAATACAGTGTGTGAATTTGTGTACAATACCATAATGATAACCAGGGGTTTTACAAGTAGCTGTTATTGTGTTAGTGCAACACTTCTGCACAGAGACCAACTTAATGAAAGAGCAAATAACCAGTAGTAGGGACATATTTGTCAAAGATGTCACATAGAAATGTGTTAGAATGTAACACGCACAACCTCTTAGAGTGACAAATGTGGACAAAGCCATAAAAATGAATAGATAAAGGGCCAGAAATAGGGACAGATTTTTAATATTGCACTGACAAACTTAGGAAGTTGATAGACTACATAGGTTGTACATTAGCATGAACTTTCTGAAGAGGATGAAGTTTGAAACTCAAATGCCAGTCATCAGTTTCTGACTGCAATCTGCAATGACATGTCAATGGTTTGCCAGGAAAAAAATGTTATGAGGAAAAGATCACAAATCTGAGACAAAAACTGGACATTTTGCACAGATCAGGACAGTTGAGAGGTATGCACTCAAATGTATGTAACATTGAGTCACACCAGTCCAGAGATCACTCCAGTGATATGGCAGGGGGCCACATATTTGTTAAGGAAAACATCTGGATATCTTGGGAGTATCTGCACACTTGAGAGGTATGAATGTGAAGTATATGGTCCAAACATAGTACAGGACAGTGTACCTACAGTGCAAAGTATTGTGATAGACCATCCCTGCCATTCTGTACTGATGCTGTCTTAATGATCTGTAACAGGACATGGGACTGCCATGTAATATGATCACTCATGGGAAGTGTGTGTATTGAATAGAGACACACGGATGAATTGTAGGAATGAACACAGGGAAAGAGTACAGGTGAAACTGCTGCATCTACAGGAGAGGAGGGCATGTCACTGGAAGATGGCTGTAGCAGCAACATCACCCACGTATCTATATAGTACAGTGAAAATTTGCTGTCTGTGCCTGTCACACAAGGTAGCATAGTAATGGGGGGATGTCTGTGTGAGATAAGCATCCTTACATGAATAATGCATAGGACATCTATCAGGGATCTGACATACAATTGGGGTAGGGTGCATACTGGGAAGTGCTCCAAAATGATATACCTGAATATGAGTGTACTCTCTGTAGAGGTCTCCAGCAAGGTGGCCATAAGAAAATGATCATGGCAAACATCATAATAAGAACTGACCACGATCATGGATAATATCAGAATAATACCACCACTAATCTCATGCCTCTGACGTAACGTATGTGATGTTGAGTGATAACAGATGAGCTTATACACACACACACACACACACACACACACACACACACACACACACACACACACACACACACACTTGACAACTATTATGGTACTGTGATGTGTGCAGGAGGTGTTAGGAGAGACACAGTATGGTTAATTCAGGTTAAATGCCTTGTGTGCATGGCATATATCTATGGCACAATCCACACTGTCATGAATAATATACATGCCATTAGTGTCATTAATGTTGTCAAACACTTATGTATGCAGTGTGTGTATAAGCTGAACAGGTAGCACACATGCATCTGGTAAAACAACTCTCTAAGGCCAAGAACACTGTGTCAATGGGCCCAGACAGTATCCCAGTATGCCATCTAAAAAGCATAAAACATGACCTATCAGGCCCTCTGGAACTGTTATTTAATCATAGCCTCTCAGGCTTCATGCCTCATGACTACAGAACAGCAACAGTCATCTCTCTACAAAAAGGGAGCCCATCTACAGACCCTGGAAACTACAGACACATATGTCTCACTAGTCTTATATGTAAAGCCATGGAAAGAATTATCAAGGAAATGATCACTAGTGATATAGCTATCCTCCAGACACTAGACCTGACTCAGTTTGGTTTCATCAAGGGCAGGACATGCCTACTTAACCTGGTGACCTCTTTGAGAAAGTCATCAAAATGATGGATGATGGAAAAATGATTCACACTGTCCACCTTTATCTGGCTAATCCATTTGACACAGTACCTCACTTGGGCATTTGTTGACAAAATCAAGAGGATAGGTACATACCTCCCAACCATACCGAATTACTCGGTTTTTACTGAGTTTTGGGGTCCAAATGAAGGGGTGCCACGATTCCCGATTGGCACCCCTTCATTTCCGATATTTTCCCTTTTGTTTAATTTATTTTTCAATTTTTGCGCTGTCTGTGGTGATGTCATCACGTGCGCGATGATGTAATCACCGTCAGGACTACCAGCCAGTCGGAATTGAGCTGAAGAGCTCACGTCATTTCTGGCGGGCCACAAATGCGAGCGGGAAATGAATAGGAACCGGCTAACATGCGAGTAGAAATAAAACGGCTTTAGCGTTATGAGACTGGTTGGCTAGCTCTAATATGCAAGATGCGGGCACTGGGACAGCTGACTGAGCTCTAATGAATGGGAAATGGGACTGTGCCATTCATCGGTGAAAAGTGAAAACGGCAACTGGTTGGAAATTCTCTGTGGGGAAAAGTAACGTGAGTGTGCATTTATCTTAGTCTCGTAATAATCACATGTAAATTTTATTTCTACTTGCATATAAACATATTTGCTCTCTTTCCTTTCTGTATATTTTATTATATTGGTGCATGTTACACATTTTAAATTACTCGGTTTATAAAATGTGTATGTTAACAATCAATTCTTATATGACATAAATAATTATTTAACTAGGTCTTGTTTTAAAATGTTAAGTCACATTACTGATTAACTGGACGCAAAATGGGAAATAAGAGGCTTTCATTTGTTTCTGAGACACTGCTTCTTTTTTACCTCCTTATTGTGTCTTATTTGTGGATAGGATTGTTTGCTTTTAAACCCAATCATTTGTCAGGTTGGATTGCAGCATTAGTCGCTTTTTATTATTGGATGTGCCTGGGTGCTACTTATGGGGGATCTGCAGTGTGTATTTGTCAGGTTTTGGTTGGTTTCACAGCTATGGGATGTGGTAGTTTGGTGGAGGAGAGGATCGTGAAGATGGTTGATTGCATTCATGTTCCAGATTCCTTGTTGCAGCGTTCCGATGTGTAAATGGATTGCTCAATGGGTCGTTTCATTGGTTTTGTCTTGATATGTGGTATGGTTTTGAATTTTAACTTGTAGTGTAACGGTTTTCAGTAATCTCTAACTGTTTTCTAGAACTTCTAACAGTTGAGAGTCTCTGCTGTATGGTTCATAAAGGATTTTTCCCACCTTCAGTATAATATAAACTGTTATCATAGTTTATAGTGGAATGTCCAGCTTGTTGCTTTATTTCCTAATACTTGAAATATTATAGGGAATGAGTTTCTTTTTTTCAGTTTTAATTTGTTTGGAATAGTGTAGCAAATGAAGGTGACTTAAAAGTAGGAATTAATGTATTGTATTCAACCTTTGTATAAACTTTTAATTTACTGCTGAATCTAAATGGAAGTTTTTCTAAATCCAAAAAACAATCCCTAGGCTCATAATGTGAGGAACTTTTCTAGAGTAGCTTAGCAGTGGCTTTCAGTTACACCACTTTAGATTTGCATTTTCTGGGATTTCAAAGACACTATGGATGTGAATTTTTGCTATGTGGGGCAGTCTAAATGTGGACAATATGATAATGGATTTGATTTGTGGATTGGCAAGTCCGTTAGATTTCTGTCTTGTATGCATTGATTCTGATGCAGGCAGTGGTGCTTACTGGTGGATATGTGGACCATCGAGATGGTCTCAATTAACTGAGGATCAAGATGATAAGACCTAGGTGGGATGGTTCATATTCAGGGTGTTTGTCCCTATATGGGTCTCTGCGAGACTGTTTGATATGACTGGATGTAATGTAGGCTACAGGAGTCAAATGTCTGTTACTTCTGTAACTTTCTAACATGTTACTAGAACCAGTGCTCTGACATAATTACATAGCTTACTATAATATTTTTTTTCATTATACATGCTGAATTTAGAGAGAGGGACTGGGAAACAATGTTATAAATGGGACACTTAAATCTGTAAACTCCAAGTTAGTGATCTAAAACTATGCTTTTAGCATATATTTTCTTTAAAGAAAACAGATTTATATATACTGAAACGTATTATAATAGAAACAAGAAAGGAGTTTATGCTAAATATTAGTTAAGTGCTCCATCGTGTGCCTTTAGTAATGCAGCAGGAATGTTTTTTTGGTTTGTTTAATTTATATATGACTATGTCTATTACTTTATGTAGCTAAATAAATAATCAATTCACACCAGTTATTAAAAAAAACTCTTCCTGATATATAGATTTACTATTTTAGTGCTTATTTGTATGTGTGCACTGGCATGTTGCTCTGACTGTAGTGTATAAGGTCCTAGGACCTGGGTTCAAGACTTACTAGTGAAATGCATGATAGTAACACATTTTATTCTAGCAACTTTACAAAATTATACAAGCAATGTTTAAAATGTGTCCCTGGTTTTTGTCTTTTTGCCCCCTACCCCAAAAAAATGAAATTGAAAATAAGTGTGTAGCTGTACAAGATGCCTATGGCTTACACTGCTGTCATTCTATTTATAGTGGGGGTGTGGAAGTAGACTTTTATGATGGAAATGTTCTGAATTGGGCAGTTTTGGCATTAGTGGTTCTTGCATTTTGTTTCATTGTCTACAGTACAGTCTACTGGAAAATTGTTTAAGCAATAAATGTAAAACATGCTCTGTCTAACAAGTGTGGTGTATTATACAAGGAATATAATTGTCAGGAAGGTGTATCAAAGAAAAGAACACATGTATGTTGTGTGCAAGGGGCCAATGATTTGAAAACAACCCAAAGGCCATCTTTATCCACCAGTGGCCAGATGTGGTGTGGGTTTCAATGTGTTTTAATGTCAAGTCTATTTTCATTGTGAGACAGTATTGTTTTTACCAGATGTCTATTACTGTTTGTGCATTTTTGTGCAGTAAAAACAAAATCCAAATTATCATTGTAGAAGTAAAGCAGTATGCACACATTAGTGTTTATAGTAAATGGGGAGAAATAGCCAGGTAATGGGACATCAGAGTGGCTGCAGGGGGACTCTGCTATATTTTGGTTAAAAAAAATTCTTGTTAACATATGTTTACTGAAACTTAAGTCTGAAAAGATGAATAAGTTTCAGTCTTGTTAGTAACCTTGAGATGCATTTATACATGGGTACATCATCAAATGTAACTAAACTGAAATAGTGAAATCATATAAAGGTACCTACCTTTTTGTATAAGAGAAGGATCCATTATTTATGTGTTTATTTATTTCCTTATCTTTTTTACCTTTTCATTTATTTAGGGATTTATAGACTTTTCATAGCAGTTTTAAAGTAACATAAGTTTAATTTGCTTTAGCTAGCTTTAAATTTATGCAGATATGTTGTGACATGAATACCATCTGATGCTAACAACGTGATTATGTTTACTATTTAAATAGGGTTGTTTGAAAATGGTGCAACTTTTTTTGAAGTTACTGTATAGCAGCAACGAAAAACACTTCAAATAAACGTGTATGTTTTAAGAAACGTGTACAGTGTTTGGGCTTATATCTAACACTCGGAGCATTAGTTGGATACTTTCTTTTGGTTTCTGCTATATTTTGGTTGCCTGTTCAGTTTGCGTTTGAAAGTTAGTATCCCACAATTCTGATGGAGTGGGTGTGGTTACATAATTATGTATGCAAATCAGATGTTAATCGGTGTACAGATTTGTACCTATTTTTCATGGGCCTTGTCCAGATTTTTAATGTTTCTAGGTTGAGAGGTATGGATAGGTACAAACCCTCATTTCACCTGGTGGATAGCCAACTGCCTACACAGACAGGACCGATGAAGTTGCAATTGGAGAGTCCACCTTTACAAAGAGGTCAGTCATAAGTGGAGTCTCTCAGGGATCTGTCCTTGGACCACTCCTTTTTGGCACTCATTTCTCTGAAGTCAAGGTCAATGTCAGTGGTCTCTGGCTGACTACATTTGCAGATGATTGCAAATTGGGAGCTGTCATTGAAGCCCACATGACAGAAATGTTCTCCAGGAGGGGCTGACATAGACAAATAACTAGTGACAGAGCCATGGTCTAAAACTAAATGCAAAAAATACATAATAGTTTCCTCTGGAAAGTCATCCATCCCTGGTAACTATTATATTGACAACACACCCCTTAGAGTTGACCCAGTAGTTATGGACACACACATAGACAGTAATCTAGCCTTTGAGCATCACTTGTCTAGAGTAGTGAGGAAATAATTCTATATTGTGCAACTTATAAACAACAGTATGGCATCTAGGTCCAAGGAAGTCATTGTTTCAGTGTATTCTGCATTCATCAGACCTGTCATTGAGTACAATGCCCCCTTTGGTATGTCCTAAACAGGCATGTCCAACAATTGGAATGTCCACAGAAGTTCCTCACTAAAAGAATACAAGGCATAAGTAAAATGTCCTATGCAGTCTGCCACAAGGCCCTATCCATGCATTCTGTCTCCTGCAGGCTTTTGAGGGGAGAGCTATGCTTAGCATACAGGGCATTGTCAGACCCCACTCTGATGGACCTCCCATATATCCACAAAACAAACAGCACCAGAATTACCCATTCAAAGACTTAAACCTTGGTTGTGATGTAAATGGGACCTGCTGGAGAGACAGGTATGTATACTAGAGACTGCCCTGTCTCTGGAACAGGCTCTCCATCCATGTAAAGCAGAGCTCCTCTCTAAACCAATTCAAGTGGAACTTGGACAAATGGATGCGGAACAGGAAAATCATCCCTGGTTTAACACCTGTTTCTCTAATGGACTAAGGCAACCTGCAAATGGTTCATCTCCCAGGCCCCTGTTTGTAAATGTCTCATGTACAAAGCCCTTGCTTACACTAATCAATGGTATCAGAACTTGTCTGATATTTGGGATGCATGGCTAGGCTTAAAAAGTGCCTTGTAGTCATTATTCTAGTAAATACCTATGAACCTATTGTTGTTCCACACCATCAGACAGTCATATATATTCCCCAGAAAGAATGCCTAGGTATAGCCAATAAGCTGTGTGACACCACACTGTAATAAAGATGGTACACTTCAATTACACATTGCTGGAAGATTTGTAGGGAGCTACATGAAGAAGAGTGCATTGTACTCAGTCACTGGTATGATGAAGTCTTGGAACCATTAGGTTAATATGGCCTCTGATGTGCATGTCCTTCACATATCCAGCACTTGTGTTACATTCAAGAGAGTAGTCAGCACTGTCACCACATGCTGGTGGATGTACCATGTACCATCCACCCCAGGATACCGGTCACATATCTATAGGTCTGATTATATGGTGTGATGTCCACATTATACTTACATGGTCTGTCTGGCTCCTGATTCAACAAATCCCTCCATGTGTCTCATCAATGCAGGTGTTGTCATGCCTGCGACAGCAGTCAATGGTATGTATTGATACTGCCTGTACTATACTAATATGACAGTTGGAGTCAATGAGAGCACACAAGTTGTAGTCCTTTAGGTAGCTGTTTGAACACAGCATGTGTATGTCATCTGTGAAGTCCATCACTGAACTAATGGGGAGGAAAGGGCCTAGCAGACACCCCTGATATTACAGCCTGATCACTGGACCTGAGATTAATGTCATGTCACACATTTCAACATAGTGAGATGCCATGTACGTCAAACACTGGTCTACACATTTGGTGATATAGCTGTTTATGGCCACATATGACAGTGTTGATTGAATACCTCAGTGTGGATTTTTCAAATACCTTGACCTGTGCAAGTTCCACAAGATGATACCATTGTCATCATGCATGCCCTCATTGACCTCTTTGAGGACATCTATCAAATGTAATGGACCTGATGTAGCAGTAACAACTCACACATGTCTGTTGCACACACCTAGAATATTACTAATGTACATATAAAAAAGGTCTGTGATGACATGTTAGTCTACCTCACAGTCAAAGAGAGTCAGGAGTTCTCTATACATGCATGCATCATGTGCTGTCCCCCCCAATTTAGGTGGATTCGTGTCAATGTACACCCTTGTATGGCAACATAGGCTATGTGGAAGGTGTGTTGAATTGTGTATTCTTTTCAATTTTATCAGGAAAGTGTATGTGCTGGGTTGCACCATAGGTGATCTGTGATATTATCACAGCACATAGATTCCATGTGAAAGGCCTGGATGAAGGTTAGACAGTCCATGCTGTCTATTGTGATCTGGCCTATGGTTTTGACATAATCTCACACACACAGATATCACTAAAAAAATAAAACAAGCTGGGGATTAAACCTTATGTCAGTTGATGGGTAAACAACTGGCTCATTGACAGAACACATCAAGTTAAAATTGTTGAGTCAACCTGTATCAGTACAGCTGTCACCACTGTCAAACCCTAGGGATCTGTGCTTGGCTCTTCACTGTTTGAATTGTATTTCTCAACAGTTCAGGCTAAAGTATATAGCTTTTGCCTTGCCAAGTTTGCTGATTCTTGCACATTTCGTGCAAGTCCACCTAAATGTGATACAGTATAGGAGGAGTTACCACACACAACTGAAGGGCGACAAAGGCACATGATCTACAAATAAATGCAAAAATGTGTGTTTGTAATGTTGCCTGTCTGAAAAGTGGAACTCCTTGTTAATCACTGCACTGACAACAGTCCTGCTATGCAAAAACCCAGTGATGCAAGTACTGGGAACATATTGAGATAGCAATCTGAACGTTGACCATCACCTCTTCAGGCTGCTATTGAAAGCCTATGTTGTGCACATCCTAAGTCATGCCATCATATTTATATCTTAGGATTGTATGACAGCACTGTAGCCAAACCTCATTACAGCACTAATAGAGTGTAATGCACTTTTTTACATGTACTTCATCAGACACATGTAGCAGCTGGAGAGAACACAGGGTTTTCTCAGAAAGGTAACATAGGGCATACACACTGTGCCATGATGTATGCAGATAGATTGAAAGCCATGTCACTGTAAACCTTATGGAACAGGATGAAGTGACTTCTGCCTGACCCTGCCATGATGGGAGTACTGCATATCCAAAAATGTGGTATAACTGATGACATCAGCAGTGTTTGTTGGGGATGAGATAGCAGTGTTCCTCATGCTGGTATAAAAGGCTTTTTGTAATGTCAAGCAACAGCACACACACACACACACACACACACACACACACACACACACACACACACACACACACACACACACACACACACACACACACAGACACACACACACATACATACACACACACACAGTTGACTGCAAGGAGAATTAAACTTCTACCTATATTAGTACACAGACTACAAACCAGTACTTTCCGCAAGCGCCATGGCACAAGTCTGATTTATAAAAGAATGCAGATGAACTTATAGTAGATGACATCAGCAGACCATGTGAGAGACAAGAGGTTGGGAAGCATGTACTAAATGGATGTGTAGCTTTGAGCAAGTATTAAAATACTGGCAATCTATGAGATTGGAGAAGTAAATGTAGAATATACATGTCTGCTCTGCTGTCTAGACACATACACACACACACACACACACACACACACACACACACACACACACACACACACACACACACACACACACACACACACACACACACACACACACAGTGAACTGCAGTGAGAACTGAACCCCTTCCTAAGTACACAAGCTACAGAACACAGTACTTAATGCAAGTGCCACATCACAAGTCTGACTAATACAGGAGTGCAAGTGAACTTATAGTATATGACATCAGCAGGCCATTGGGGGAGACAAGAGGTTGGGAGGCCTGTATGGAATGGATGTGTAGGCAATTGCAAGTATCAAAATACTGGGAATTTGTGTAATTAGAGAAGTAACTATAGGATATACACTTCTGCTATGTTGTCTAGACAAACGCACACACACACACACACACACACACACACACACACACAGTTGACTGCAGTGAGAACATAATCCCTACCTAAGTACACAGACTACAGAGCACAGTACATTATGCACACACCATGGCACAAGTCTGTTTTATACAAGAGTGGAGCTGAACTTATAGTACATGACATCAGCAAGCCATGTGGTTGACAACATGTTGTAAGGCCTGCATAGGCAGATAGCTTCAAAGGTGCATATCAGGCTACTAGCCTGATAGCACTAGGGTCTTTAGACGAATAACTGTGTAAAAACACAAGTACCATTATTGAGCATAGTTGGATGGTTGTTTTTAGCAATCAGTGATAGTGAGCAGCACCAACTGGCTAAGTCCATGAGGGACAAAGGTGCCACCCCAGAGGTGACTTTCAGTCACCCAACCAGTAGTCAAGGTTGCACTTGAACAGGGTCATTGAGTAGCTCTGCTTCACATGCATTGGGAACCTATTACAGAGGAGTGTGAATCATTGTGGATATAGCAGTCTCCCCACCAAAATCCTGGGGCAAATTATACTTGTCCTATTTGAATTGCAGATGTCCATCATTTATAAAAGGACAGAAACTGAGACTACTCTGTAGGGCAGCCATAGGCCACCACTCAGCAGCCTGTGTGATACAGAGTACAGTGATAAATATGTCAGTATTTCCATGTATGTCATATCTGGAGGCTTGGGAGTCTCCCAGGCACATCCATGAATTCTCCCCAATTGCTGCAGGCATCTGATGAGGTACAGAGAGATGTGAGCATTGCACTCCATTACTGGTGTGATAAGGGTAGAGTATAGCAGAGGTATGACTACCGTAGTCATGTATGCGATGTCCATATGTATGATGTGCACAATTTAGATTGTATGGGTCACCACTATGGGCACATAGTGATGAAATTGTAGATTGCTATCAACATGCATTTCTAAGTCTCACAACACTGTATTTGAGCTTAGGAGGGTTGCTGTTTATATTATAATTAGTAATGGACTTCACAGGCAAAAGTGACAAAGAGTCATTGTATGCTAAAAATTAAGTCTGTGAGTTTGTCACCATTCATTAGTCTGTGTTAGCCCCTACAGTAATATGTTACCATCATAGGAAGACCCTATATGAGTCCATGCAGTTAACAATCATCTACAAACTTGGTACACCACATGCCATCTATTGTTGCCTGTGCTTCTGGGCATTATTTCCCAAACAGTTGAGGGCCCAGCACAGATCCTTTTGGTATTCCACTGGTGAGTGGAGTAATGATGGAGGTGCAGTCTCCAACTTTGAGAGTGTGTGTTCTGTTGTTGAGCCAGTTGGCTCTCCATCTAGTATTGTATGGCCTAATTACCAGATGGGAGATCTTCACTTTGAGACATGAATGAGGGATAGTGTCAAACTCCTTCGATAATTGAACATAGGCATATGTCCTGTTATCCATCATCCAGGTCTTTGGGTTCAGTATCCAAGAAGTCACCAAATGGATAGAGTCAAGTGTGTTGAAGGTCACCCTTGTCCTGTGGATATGGTCCATGCTGATTCCAGCAGTAGCAATCCAGATAAGGCTTTTTAGGCATATGGGTCAGTAGCTGTATTTCTGCATGTTACCAGATTCATGTGTATTGCATAGCACACAACATTTGATATTACATCTTGCAGTGTGGTTGATATGTGTGTGGAAAAACTACTGAGACCCCAGGGTTTTAGTGCATGGGGGGGTGCCAACACATGGAATTATTTTAAACATATGACATACAGTTACATAGGGACCCCAGTTTGTAATGATTCTGCATGTATTTTCATGTCATACAAAGGAAGTGGACAGTAAACAGCAGAAACACAGTATAATATATATATTTCCACAGTGCAAGGATCAATGGATTTGAACAACAGTTAGCAAAGTGTATATGTATGCATGATACACATGTCTGTGCATTGCTAAGCACTGTGCAAACACAAGCAGCATTGCTGAAGTCTGACAGTATTCAGTCTGTAGAATACTTAACTGACTGTGTAGCAGCAGGTGTTAATGCAGTGATATGTTCTTTTCTGGGGCCTGATGGTACTGGGTTGAAATGCAGCTGTATCTAATACTTAACTACTGTTTGTGTGTGTTGGTGCATAATGCATAACATCATGCAATAATGCATTACAGAAAAGAAATGGGGAAGATAGGACAGTGGTGAAATGGGGATGCTAAATATGACAGTTAGTATTGAGTCTCTGGAATACACTTGCTACTTATATGACTCGGTTGCGGCACATGTTAATGCAGTTAATGCAGTAATGCATTCTTTTTTGGGGCCAGATGCTACTGAGTTTGAACATAACTGAATCTCGCACTTTTAAGTACATTAGTATTACCTTTGCAGCACATTGGTGCATGATGCACACCATCATGCAATGATGCATTAAAGAAAAGAAATGGGGAAGATAGGACAGTGGTGAAATGGGGAGCAAGCAGGGGGAAGAACAAATGGAAAGCAATACAGGAATGTGCATTAGGGAGGTACCAAGGAAACATAGCTATCCATTTCTTCAACAGTAAAAACTGATAATATATGCAGAATATTAGCTGAATTTGGACTGTCACCTCAAGAGAAAGGGGTGATCACAACACAATCATGTTGTATTACAAATTGGACAGAATCAAGTATGTTAAGAAAACACATGTACAAAATGGAGAGCTATGTATTGGACGATGACAAGTGCCCATTTTTTTTTTTTTTTTTTTTTTGGAGAGACAGGAATGTTGGGGAAGGGATGTAGGTATGTCTGGGTCTGGAAATATGGGTATGTGAGGAAGCAATTGCACACAGACAAGACAGACAAGAAAAGACACAGAGATAGTGATCGACAGAAGAGATTGGTGGACACCATGGATGAGTGAAGGGTGGGGACATTCAGGATCCATGGATGTCAAGCTGGTTGACAGTGAAAACTGAATCCTCACCCACAGGACTGTCATCAATCTCATCTCATTCCAACACTGGCTTGAGCGCTTGACTTCTCCTCCTCCTTGTGGTCATACATAAAATGAGGTAGAGCAGTCAGTCCATTTGCCATAGGTGTGCACCAAAAGTGAGGCGCACAGCTCTACACACCATCCCAGGCAGTTCAGAGTGAGCGATAAACTCACCACCCCTGCAACTGATCCCAGAGAGGGAAAAAGGAGATACGATTAATACCTTCATATGTATCTTGAAATGCATTGATACAATTATTTGACTCTATTATCTTAAAGTTTACTCATAAGATTACCACCCCCTAACAGATACCTTGTTATTTTTAAGACTAGCAGCTCCTAATTCATGCACACTGTACTACAGTTTGCAGCAAGTACTCCTTTATATGTGCATATATTGCACATATGGGTGTTCCAGTTATCCAGATTACAGTTTACAGCAGGGTTTGTGTGCCGCTAGTATAGAACTTTTACTTTAAACCTTTAAGTTACACATAATTAGAGAATTAACAGTTATTGTATTGCTAGGAAGTGTGGTATTTGAACCCACCACCTCTGACTAAAGTCTAATATTGTACACTTGGATTGTGCTCCAGACTAATGCATGCATGCTTACTTTTACAGTTGAGATATGCATGCTCAATATGATACAACTGCATAAAATACCAAAAAAAGCTGTCTTTAATTTTTAATGCTACAGTATCACTACTTTTCTGCTTCATACATATCTCATGCCTCCCTCATCCTTGCCAATCTAGTGACATGGGTCATAACATTGCACTCCCTTTCCATGGCAGCTGTGGAAAAAACAGAACAGAATACCACTATGAATACCAGTCTTGCCTATATTCAGCCTTTAAGCTTTAAAAGTACTCCATGTAGTTGATACTGTGTGGGATGTCCTCCATCCTAAATTCCTTAATCCAAGCATCGAGCGTATCCTTCTTCCTCAAGTAGGTCACTAAAAAGGTGCCTGCATTGGACACCAGTGTGGGGGATATCAGTGGCTCTGGTCATAGCCCAGGCCAAATTATCCCACTCCTCTGACTTATATTGGGACCCAGAATAATCCACCCCTGCAACAACCCGGCACTGTGGTATTTCACTAGGAGTCTAACAAAAATCTTGTATTCCTGGACACCCCATCTCTGAGCCCCTAAATCTCACACCCTATCCATGAATGCCTGTCATGTCAATCAAGGATCAAGAGCAATGGCGACCAAAGCTTTCCTGCCAATTCCAGTTATCATGTTTACTGGGAATGCGCACAAAACTTGAAAATGTTGTGCACTGTGCAACATCGCACAAACATGGTGCTCCAAGGTGCGCAATGGTAAGCAGTGTGAAACAGTTGCAGGCAATGCAATTTCAAGGTTATTTGATGTACAGGCAGTTGTGCATGTGTGTTAGCTAAATTTGAAGGCCATGCCAGTCCAGAGTGCAGAAATGTACTTACAAAAACATAGTACACAGTATATCCACAGTCATACATTTGATAATAAATGCGTTAGCACATAGATAAATAAATAGCTCACACAATTTAGTGTCTCAGCCCTCATACATATAATTATCAGCTACACTATGTAATGTGTTATAAGTGAGAATGATTATAATCGGAAGTGGGACAATAGTAAAAGTGTATGGAATATGCTATATTTGAACCCAGGGCCATGTGTATGGCAGGCCTACAATTACACCTGTTGCCACAACAAGGTTAAGAAAACACTTGCCTATGTTGGAGTTCATTGCTATAAACTGCAATGTCACAACAGTAAAACAAGTTGCACACCCTGTACTAGAATCCAGCACCATCTGTACTCCAGTCCTACACTCACACCAGCTGTACAGGATTAGTCAAACAATATTGCCTATTATACTATTCACTCTTAAGGTGTCACTGTTAACCATAATGCAGCATCACTTAGCCAGTTTTAACTGAATGCATCTGGTTTCTATTTTTGGTTGCCTGGATCCTGTCTCCTCCTGAGCTCCGGTTTGCACACTGCTGTGATATGCACACACAGATAAACACAGCCAGACCTGACATTCATTTTCATCCATTTCATAGGTTCATAGGTTCATACTAGGCTATCTGCCCGGGGGCATTTACCAGCCTAGCCCATAGTTTTGAGGCTTACGCCACCCCTTTAGTATGGGGAACTATACCCATTATTTTGCTGTGCCTCTGTTGAGCAGTGACACTGAGGTAATCCCTGGGGTATATCTGCGATCTCCCATCCATTGGTCAAGATTTCTCTTGAACAAGGCCAGCGAGGTGCTCTGCCTCACATATACCGGGATTTTATTCCACAGCATAGGGAGTCTTTGGGTGATGAATCTATCCCTCCAGCACGTCCTATTAATAGCCGTGTTGAGGTTTAAGTCTCCGCCTTGTGGCTCTGACGGATCTAGATTTTTGAGGTGAAGCATATTCATCAAATCTGGGTTTGACATGGCCTTGTATGTTAGGCAAAGGTCACCTCTGAGCAAGCGGTAAGCGACTGAATAGAGCTGGAGTTCTTTCAGTCGGGCAGCATAGGACAGATGTTTGAGACCCTTTATCCTTTTGGTGAGGAACTTTTGTGGCCTCTCCAGCTGTTGCAAGTGTCGGGTCAGATACATTCCGAATGGGGCATTGTACTCAATCATTGGTCTGATGAGTGATGAGTATAGGGAGACTTTGACCTCCCTTGATCTAGATGAGAATCCCTTCATGATAAGGTGGGCACATGATTGTTCTGAGTGGAGCAGTGAGCAGTCATGGGAAAAGAAAAAAAAGAGAGCGGTAAAAGGATAAAAGGATTCAAACCCAGCCATCTTGCTCCAAAAAGGAAAGTATCAATGCATTAACACGTGCTGCCACAGAATCAGTTAAGTAGCAGGTATGTTTAATTTCATTTTACATTTGTTTACCAGGAAAGTCCAACTTGGAATGAAGCCAATTTTTAGAGGAGGCCTGAGGAGAAATGCTCCAGTTATCATAGACTCAGTAGTAACTGTAAGACTTTAGCAATGCAGATCACATTTGCTTACTGCTAAGCAATGCACAAACAGGTGTATATTGCATGTGTATACACTTTGCTATCTGTTGCCAATTAAACACAACATATTATTAAGTATCACTGCTGTTTATTGTCCATTTGTTGTGTATGACATAACATTACATGAGGAAATATTAAAGAATGAAGGCCCTATCTCACACTATGTTACATATTTACAATACAGTTATGTGTTGCCACCCCCGCACAAGCACTGCAATCCTATTGTAGTGCTTTCTGCACACATATATCACATACACTACAGAAAATAATATCAAATGTCATCTCATATGCAATACACTTCAACCTGTTAACATGAAGAACTACAACTATTAACCCATAAGCTTAACAAGCCTTATCTGCAAGGCTTGGGAAGGGATCAGCATAGACCTTATTCACAGGGACATAGTTGACCTTCAACAGAAGTGATTCAACCAATATTGTGTTTGTCAAGGATAGATATTGCCTTTTGAACCTTTTGGACTTTTTTGATACTGACCCCGAAGAGCTGGATGGCAGATAACAGGATATACCCCCTATGTTCAGTTATCCAAGGTCTTTGACAATATCCCCCATTCATGTCTCAAAGTGAAAATGTCCCATTCAGCCATACAGGACTAGCTGGATAGGAAAATGGCTTACCAAATGAACACACACTGTCAAAAGCGCCTCTACCACTAGTCCACTCACCAGTGGAATACCACAAGTATCTGTGCTGGACCATCAATTGTGTAGAAACTACTTCCTTGAAGCACAGCCAACTGTAGGTGACCTATGGTTTACATTTTTGGAGAAGAATGTTAATTGGACACACACATATAGATTCCCCAATTATGATAATATATTATATAAGTGGCTAACAGAGACAAATGATTGGTGCCAAACTCACAGACTGAAGCTTACAGAAAACCATGCCTCATTGTCACCTTTGTCAATGAGGTACCCCTGCTAATTATTAAACACATACTACCCCTCTCAGCTCAAACACAGTGTTGTGAGACTTATGAACATGGGCTCAGAGCAATCTACACTTTCATCACTATGTGTCCATAGTGGTGAGATACACATTCTGCATTGCACACATCATATATATGGACATCACATCCAAGATCAGGGAGGTCATAGCTCTGTTATACTCCACTCTTGTGAGACCACTAATTGTGTACAAGGCTCCCTTCTGTCTGTACTTCACCAGACAACTGCAGCAACTGGAGAAAAAATAGAGGTGTGTGACTGGGAGAATGAAGGTCCTCCGACCATCACATACATGGAAAGACTACAAGACCTGTCACTTTACTCAGTTTCCTGCAGGTTGCTGAGAGGTGACCTATGCATGACTTACAGAGAAGTCTCGGACTCCGCCCTACTGGAAATGCTGGACATCTGCTATCAAATGGGACAAGAAAAACTTGGCTAGGGTTCTCAACCTAGCCTTTGACATAAACAGAACATGCAGGGGAGACAGATGTATCCCTCAACAACTCACATTCCTTTGTTATAGGCTCCCACTGAATGTGAATCAGTGCTCCTCAATCACCCTGTTCAAGTGCAACCTTGACTACTGGTTGGGTGATTGTAAAGTCACCTCTGGACTGGCACCCATGTCCCTCAAAGACAGACCCAGTTGTCACTGCTCACAAAGTTGCTCTCTTGACAACAACCATCTAAATATACTTAATAAGGGTACTTGTATTTTCAAAAGCTAGGATTCTATTGCCTTATGTATACTGATAACCATATACTCACAAAAATTACAAATACAGTTTAGGTTGCAACTATACAATGAATCCAGAATAAATGCTCTTCCTCTCAGGTAACAACAAACCACATATTAAACAGGTTGTCAACACACACACATGCACACACACACACACACACACACACACACACACACACACACACACACACACACACACGCACACGCACACACACACACTTTATCTCTTCAACAGACCAAGTGCACAATGCATAACCCCACATACTCAGAGGTAGTAATTAGAGGCTTAGCAAAAGTGCACAGATATCACAAATACAAACCTTCTGTACACATTACAGTCCCAATGGATCCCACTAGAGATAAAAATAAAAGCATTAGTGTGTCAGACATTAAGCCATTAAGGCAAAACACCTGAAAACCAATGTCCTGGTCATATGCAAATCCATAGTGAGACACATAGATGTCCCTCTCACAGGTTTTACAAGGAGAAAGTCACAGTCAGCTGCCTATCAGGTGCCAGGATCTGCAAAGTCAAACACACATTCAAGTCTCTCAACAACAAGCACAGTTACACCTCTGTCATACTCCATGTTGACGTTAATGACTTGAAATGTACCTCACACTGTATGAAGAGAGATATGACTGAGCTCTCAGATTAGCTGTCCCAGACAGGTATAGCCTTAGCCCTATGTATCATTCTTCCTTTACACAGGATGATGCCTTGATACAAACAAAATAAATATTGACTTCAACAATTGACAGTTGCTGGTGTCAGTCCTTGCAGAGCCAATGTTTGTCAGCCTGGGATGATATGGTTGACAGACCATGCTGCTTTACCTGTGATGGTCTTCCTCTGTCGCCCCTTGCCTTTCGATTACTGGCCAAGGTACTTGCCTCCCCCATAGTGGCTTTTTTTTAGGGAATGTCACAAGAACAAAATTCTTGATGTAAAAATATCATCAAAAGACAAACTCAATGTTTTGCTGCTTAATGCTAGGAGTCTAAATCAGAAACTGCACTGAATGGAGACACTACTTATTTGGGAAGATGCTAATGTTTGTGCAGTCACAGAGACATGGTTTAGGGCCATAGAGAGTACTCCAGTCATGAAAGGCTATAATGCCTTCCACGCATTTCGTCTGAAAAATTAATTTGAAAGAAACAAAGGAGTAGGTGCATCCATCTTCATAAAAGACAAATACAGTCCAAGACTGGTTAAGCACTATGACTCCATAGAGTTACTCCATATCCATATACCTATAGGAAAGACCCCTCCACATCATTGTTGGCTACAGGTCCACCAAGATGAACCATGAAAACCATACAGTGCTTTCCTGGACCTACTTGAGTCACTCATAATACAGCCAAACACCCTAAGCATGGGTGACTTTAACTATCCTTCCATCAAATGGGATACATATATGAGTTCAAGCACACTTGCCCTAATGTTTCTGCACTTTATAAACACAAATGGTCTGGAACAGTCAGTCTGAAACCCCACAAGGGGATGGAAGGTCCTTGACCTAGTACTCACCCACATGGGAGATATCTGCACCACCCCATATGTGAGACCCTCCCTGGTAAGTTCTGACCGTAAATCATTCACATTCAACGTAACAATCATGCCTGAACCCCCCCCCCCCCCCCCCCAGGATCCAAAAGGTTGAAAAGTTTCTGCTAAGCAAACTATAGCTTCCTAAGCAAAAGTTTCAAACCTCCTGCCAAAACTGACAGTAAAGTCTCCTATATGGAGTACACAAAATGCCCTGTATAAACAGCTTTACAAGTGTATAGACTTAACCGTACCAGAACAGATTAAAACCTGCTCAGAAAAAACAAAACAAAAACAAGTCACCCTGGTGGACAGCTAGCATAAACAAATTATACAACATGAGAAAGAAACTGATGTCCAGGAATTAGAGGGAAGAGTTTCAGCAGAAGAACACCCTTCACAGCTTGAACAGCAAATTAGACATCTTGAAAAATCCTGTAAAGCTAATTACAAAACTAAATTAGCATCCATAGCTAAGGATGATCACAAGGCATTTTGTAGCTATGTCTGCAATGTAAAAGGGAAGGCTCAGCTGTGCACTGAATTCATAATGAATGGCACCAGTCATACTGAACCTCAGGATACTGCCAACCTGTTAGCAGACAGGTTTGGCAAAAATTCCGCACCCCTTCTCCAGCAATCATAGCCCATAGCACACCTGTCACCAATTCTCTACCTATTCTCTGCAAAGAACAGGTCACAACTGCACTCAGCAAGGCCAAAAACAGAGCATCTATGGGAACAAATGACATCACAGGTTACTTACTAAATGGTGTAAAGCAAGAGTTAGCAGAAGAACTGGGCACTCTCTTCAACCACAATCAAATTACTGGCATTGTGCCAGCAGAGAGGAAAACAGCAACCATACTCACCTTGCCCAGAGGGGGTCCCTCAACTGATCCAGTTAGCTACAGACCCATAAGCCTGACCATCCTTGTCAGTAAGGCCTTGGAGAGAATCATCTTGAAACTTATCAACAAGGATATTGATGACATTCAGTCTCTTGACCTGACCCAGTTTGGCTTCATTAACTGTAGATCATGCCTGTTAAAATTGGTGGAATTCTTCAAAAGAGTGTCACCAAAGTCCTGGATGAAGGCAAATCAGTACATACTGCTGATCTTAACTTGGCCAAGGGCATTGACACAATCCCTCACTGAGGCATCTGTGAGAAACTCACCCAGCTAATGGGGATTAACATTATTAGATGGGTAGCCAATTGGCTCACCAACAGAATGCATACAGACATATCTGGAGATTGCTCCTCTAAGCAGACCTGTTTCCAGTGGTGTTTTGCAAGGGTTTGTGCTGAACCTCTTACTGTTTGGAATCTATTTCTCAGAAATTCATGTGATAACAGATGGCCTATGGCTCACCAAGTTTGCTGATGACTACAAACTGTGTGTAATTATTGAACACCTAACAATGTCAACATACTACAAGATGGGCTTACATACATAAATAATTCTTGCCAAAGACTCAGACTTAAACTTAACATAGCATAGCCTAGATTCAGGCATCCTGATTCAGGTATCCTGAATCTAGTTTTGTTTGTATAACTTGAGCACTAATCCAGGCGATCTCTTTTGGAGAAGGTTCCCCCTCACCCTAGTGGCAGGAGTGTGCAATTAGAACTTTTATGATTGAAGACTGCTGGAACAGGGCTCAGTTTTGAGATTTTTTACTGGTTAATTGGGTAATTTGTTTAAATCAGTTTGCTCGTTTTCTATTGTTATATAAAAAATTGCACTTTATTCATCTGCTTTTACTGTATTTGTGTTTCTTCCTACTTTACTAATTTATTTTTCTTTTGCTGCTTATTCTTAAAAGTACTTAATTGCATTTATTCTGCTGCATTTATTACTGCTTGTTAGTAGCTGATTAAATTATAACTGTTATTCTAAGCCTTTGTTTGAAGCACTTGGGCTTCACACCAGTTGTTTTACATTAAGAAGATTTGTGGTCTGCATTGCTGTGGTAGGACAGGTAGCTTACATCCTTATAAGTTGGGAGTTGCTGATTGAAGGCTTAGTGTCTGGTATTCTAAAAGTGTATTAGTTCTGGTTTAAGCACTTGGTCTTTGGGCCAGTTATTTTACATTACAAAGGTGTGGTCTGCACTCTTGTGGGAGGAGAGGGTAGATTCTGCCCTTCTGAGCTGGGAGTTTCTGGTTAAAGGCTTATTGTGCCTGCTTATTTGAGCTGTTTCTTTCTGAAATTGGTACGCCTTGTTTGCTGTAGCATAGACTCAATTCAGACCTGCTGAATCTAGCTTTGTTTGTATAATTTGAGCACTAATCCAGACCATCATTTTTTGGAGAAGGTTCCCCTGCACCCTAGTGGCAGGAGTGTGCAGTTAGAACTTGTCTGATCGAAGACTGATGGAACGGGGCTCAGTTTTTAGATTTTTATTGCTTAATTGGTTAATTTGTTTAAATCAGTTTTCTCATTTGCTACTGTTATATTAAAAAAAAAATATATATATATATATATATATATATATATATATATATATATAAACTATTCCCTTAGAGCTAGCCATTTTTTTTTTAGTTTTAGCACTAAAATCTGTTTCTTTGAGCTCATCACGTTTTAAGCACTAGATAAGCTACAAATTACTACAGCAACTTTCCTCACTTGTATAGATGAAAACAGTTTTTAGTACTTAATAATTAAGCACCTATCCAGGCATGTCTAAGGGTCAGCTCCCGGTGTTTTCTCCTGTCAACCTGATGAATCTGGGCATCTTTAGGCAATGCAGCAATTGCCTCATGTACACAGACAACCCTCTCCTCCTACCCACCCAACACTTCAACCTGTGAGAGATGCACTTATATAGCCAAGCTGGAAGCAAAGCTCTCTTCACCCAAGCCTGGACTAGACAGTCAAGAGGAGAAGGTAAACACTTGCACCACATCACACTCATCACATAGTCCCTCAAAACCTACACCTCCAAAACAAACTCATAGAAACACGAAACACACACCTACATTCACGGAGGCTCTCAATAAAAATATGCTCAAGTAACAGAGACCTCCAAAGCAGAAAAACAAGCAACCTCCACCCCGCAACCCAACCAAATGACACATAGCCCACAAACTCAGTGTGCCACTCAACCACACCCCATAAGGCATAACAACGTACCAACACTCTAGTCATAAGTGACTCTATAGTCAGGCACACTGATGTTCCACTCACCAGGCTAAACAAGGTGAAAGTTACTGTCAGCTGCCTGTCATGTGCCAGGAACCACCACATAATGCACGCAGTCTGGTCACTCCACAATAAGTGCAAATATGACTCTGTCATTGTCCATGTTGGTGTGAATGACCAGAGATGTACCTCCCTGGACTACATGAAAAGATTCATGGAGGAGCTCTCTGTTCTTGTAGCCCAGGCAGGTATGACCCTAGCCCTGAGTAGCATCCTGCCATCACCCAGAATGATACCACAGTACAAGGACAAAATGATTGACTTCACCAATCGGCTAAGCGTCTGGTGTCATTCTAAGGGGATCCAGTATCTGTCTGCCTGGGATGACATGATCGACAGACCACGATCATTTGCCAGAGATGGCCTGCACCTGTTGCTCTTGGGATTCCGAATACTGGCTAAGGCTCTAGCTCTTGCCACACCTATAGTGCCATGCCTTTTTTAGGCAAGGTTCAAACGACAAATTCAACACCTTAACAGGTACAAGCAAGCAAAATCTGAGGGTAATGCTACTCAATGCTAGAAGTCTAAACCTCAAAATGCATTCACTCAAGGCACCCCTTAAAATGGAGAACATCGACATCTGTGCAGTGACAGAGACCTAGTTCAAGGCTTCAGAGAGCACCCCTGCATTACCAGGCTATAATTCATACCACACCTTTCAGCCACCTAACCTGGACAGAAACACTGAAGGTGGAGGTGTGTTCATATTCATTAAGGATATCCACACCTCCAGGCTAGTTGCTCAACATAATGCATCTGAGATTATCCAAGTGCAATTAACTCTGGGCACGACCACAATCCAAATTGTAAATTGCTACAGATCCCCCACCATGGCCCGAGATTCACACTCTGCATTTCTTGATACACTGGAAAATATTAGGGTACAACCTAACACTCTAATAATGGGCGATTTCAACTACCCCACCGTTAGCTGAGAAAACTACTCATGTACCAACTCTTTTGCTCAACATTTTTTTGGAATTCATACATTCCAACACCTTGGATCAACTTATCCAAATCCCCCACCAGAGGGCAGCAGTATCTTAGACCTGGTCATTACCAACATGGGCGACTGGTGTTCTACACCAGATGTCAATTTCTCATTGGTCAGATCCGACCACAAGCTAATCACACTAGACATCCACATCCCACCCCCCCCCCCTCCCCATTAGGGAAACCGCCATAAAAAATGTTTCCAAAGCCAAATTCACACTTCTTAAGACAGAAGTGGCAAACTTCACGACACCTATGCAGATGGAGAATAGAGGTATGACTATTGAATCCTACAGGAATGCCCTTTATAAGTACAAACACGAGTGCATGGATCGTGCTATCCCTAACAGAACCAAGATGCTATCCTCCAAAAAAAGGAAGCCAATCTGGTGGTCACCTGCCATAAACAAACTCTACAACAGAAGAAATAAACTGTTGCAAAAAAGAGTAAAATTCCATGATTGGAGGAACTCCCTGGTCAGCCTCAGTAAGAAGCAGAGATCCCTCATAAAATCCTCCAAAGCTAGTTACGAAAACAAAATCGCCACTGATTCTAAAGACAACCACAAAGCATTATATAGTTATGTCAAGAATCTCAATGGCAACACTCAGATCTGCTCTGTGTTACAGCAAAATGGCACTAAATATACAGAACCAACTAATATTGCCAACAAACTGGCAGATAGGTTCAGTGCTAGCTTTATCCCCCTTCTCACCCCCTAAAGGGCCCATCTCTATATCGGAAGAATGCAAAGTTCCTGTAATCATGGCTGCACAGGTAAAAACCACACTCTCGAAAGCCAAGAAAACTGCATCCATGGGACCTGACAACATCCCAGGCTGCCTTCTACATGAACTGCAGAATGAACTGGCACCCCACCTAAGCACCATGTTCAATCATAGCCTGACCTCAGGCATTGTGCCCACTGAATGGCACACAGTGACGGCTATCCCACTCCACAAAAGGGGAGCCACCATGGACCCCGGGAACTACCACCCATTAGCCTAATGAGCCTGGTCTGCAAGGCCATGGAATGTATCATCATGGATCGTATACACAAAGAAATTCGTAATCTCCAAACTCTGGACCTCACCCAGTTCGGGTTTGTAAAAGGCAGATCATGTATCCTAAACCTGATAGACTTCTTTGAAGCAGTCACCAAAGCCGTAGATGAGGGTAAGGTATTCACACAGCCTATCTAGATCTCACCAAGGCTTTTGACACCATCCTCCACTCTGGAATTATAGATAAACTCACTAAACTAGGTATAAATCCCTATGTCACAAGATGGGTTTCCAACTGGCTTACTGACAGAACCCACACTGTGAAAGTAGCAGACTTCAAATCCATCTTCAGACCAGTGACAAGTGGAGTACCACAGGGTTCAGTCCTGGGTCCTCTACTGTTTGGTATCTACTTTTCTGAAGTACAGGCTAACAGAAAAGGTCTCTGGCTAATGAAGTTCGCTGATGACTGCAAACTAGGAGCCAAAATCACAACTCCTAATGAAGTGGACATCCTACAAAAGGGCCTCACAGAGACAGATGCCTGGTGTCAAAGCCATGGACTCAAGCTCAATGCCAAAATGTGCATTGTCATCCCCTTTGGTAAAATCTCTGTACCCATGAGCTACCACACAGGTGGTAGTCTACTTAACACCAAAAGTGTGATAAGAAACCTTGGGACACAGGTGGACAGTTGACTCACCTTTGATAATCACATCACCACAGTAGTCAGGAAATCCTTGTACATGGCACACCTCATCACAGATCGCTTCTCATCGAGGAAAAAAAGAGGTCATTGTTCCCCTCTACTTGTCACTCATTATACCCATTATAGAATACAATGCCCCTTTTGGTATGCACCTCACAAGACATTTACACCAACTGGACAGAAATACCTCACAAAGAGGATTACCAGCCTCAAACAGATGCCCTATGCAAACCGTCTCAAAAAACTCCAGCTTTACTCCATCACATATTGCCTACTCAGAGGCGATCTCTGCCTAACATACAAAGCCATGTCAAACCCAGAGCTGTTGGACATGCTCCACTTAAAGTAATCCCAATCCCTCTGAGCTACATGCTCTAGGGACCTATACCTTGTCACTACAATAAACAGAACATGCTGGAGGGATAGATTCCTGTCCCATAGACTTCCCATACTCTGGAACAAACTACCTATCTATATCAAACAAAGCTCCTCATTAGCACTCTTCAAGAAAAATATTGATGATTGGATAGGAAATAGGAAATTCATCCTGGGGATTACCTCTGTGGCTCTGCCCAACAGGGGCACAGGAAAATAATTTTCTTGGGTGGTGAAAGCCAGGGTACCTTTTTGGCTAGGCTTATATAGGCCCTAGGGCCAATAGCCTAGTACCTACCTATGAAACTATGAACACAAAAACATGTACTATTATCCCTTTCAGCAAAGGGGAGGTATCTGCAAATTACACTATAAATAATAACCCCCTAAGTTCCAACACAATGGTGAGAGATTTGGGAATGCAAGCTGATAGCAACATCAGCTTTGATCATCGTGTGTCCACAGTGGTAAGGAAGGCCTTTTACATTGCACACTTCATAAGTAAGGCATAGCATACAAGACTAATGACATTATCAGTCCACTGTTCTTGCCCCTCATCAGACTAATAATAAATTACAATGCTCTCTTTTGCACATACCTCACCAGACATTTGCAGCAGCTGAACAAACCTGAGAGGTTTCTCACCAAGAAAATGCAGGGACTTCAATATATGACCTATATGGAGAGACTGAATGCCCTGTCACTGTACTCTGTATCATATAGACTGCTGAGAGGTGACTTGTGCCTGGCCTACAGAGCACTCTCAAACCCTGCATTAATGGAAATGTTGCACCTCTGCAAATCAAATGGGATAATACTCATTCACTGTAGGGACCTTAACCTAGCCTGTGACATCAACAGGACATGCTGGAGAGACAGATATGTCTCGCAAACATTGCCACCGCTATGTAACAAACTCCCAATTCACGTGAAACTGAGCTGATCAATAAGCCTATTTAAGTGTAACTTGGACAATTGGATGGGAAATTGCAAAGTTATGCCAGGGCTCTCAACTCTGTCACTCTTAGACAGGGGCAACCAGTGCTGATTATGGATTTACAAATACAGACTACATATATTGGTCTATAAGGGAAAAATGGTACAACTTTGCTTGGCTTGAAAATGCCCCAGGGCTATTAGGCTAGTAACCTCCTATGAACATATGAACCTAGGACCATTATGGTAGCCTAGTATGAACCTATGATGCTATGAACCTGTGCAGGCCTGCCAACATCTTGTCTCACACATGTCCTGCTGACGTCATGCACTATAAATTCAGCTGCAGTCTTGCAAAAGTCAGACTTCTTCCATTGCGCTTGTGTTAAGTACTGTGTTTTGTAGTCTGTGTACGTAGATAGGTAAGGGTTCTATTCTCACTGCAGTCAACCGTGTGTGCTCTGTGTGTTCTTAATTATAAAAAGTGATACAATAGCCACAAATATAAACTACTACAAAAAAGACTCAAAAAACAGGCAAAAGTAATTCAGACATGAATTCAGGAAGTGTTTTTGTCTTTCATGGATGCCCTTGCTTGACATGACAGAGAGCCTTTTACCACAGCAGGTGAGACACTGTTATTACTATATTCTCAACAGATATTGCTGATGTCATCAGCTATATCAGATGTTTGGATATGCAGTCATCCCTTCAGGGCATGGTCAGACACTGGCCTGGAGGCCAAGCAGATGTCACCTCATCCTATACAAGAAAGGTTACAGTGACATGGCTTTTACTGTATCCACATACATCATGGCATGGGTTGTAGGCCCTGTGTTATTTTGCTGAGAAAGCCCTGTGGTCTCTCCAGTTGCTGTACATATCTGTTGAGGTCCATGCAAAATAGAGCATCATACTGTACTACTGTTCTGATGAGGTTTGACTACAGTGCTGTCACACAATCCTAAGATCTGAATATGATGGTGTGAATTATGATGTGCACCATACATTTGTCCTAGAAAATCATTAAAGTGAGAAGTTAGAAAGCAATGATACACATTGCAGTTTCTAACTGCACAACCGTTACAAGAACCTTCACTATATTGTTGTGAAATGTTGATGCTATCAACTGTCTAACTTTCCAAGGCTAATACAAATTAAAGGTGCAATGAGCAGTTCAACACCACAAATGGAGATATACTAAGCACTATGCTAGCTACTCACCCTGAAATTCAGAAACAGCTTTTGTATCTCTGAATCCAAAAGATATAAAACAGGGATATGACACAGTTATCATCACTTGCACAGGGTGTTGTGTGGGAGTCATTGCAGAGAAAATTTAGAAAGTAATGATACATGTTGCAGATTCTGACTTCACAACCCTTACAAGAGCATTCATTGTACAGTTGTGCAGTTTTGATGCTATCAACTGTCTAACTTTCCAAGACCAGTGTAAGTCAAAGGTACAATGAGCAGTTCAACAACACAAATGCAGATATACTAAGCACACCTTGAGCATCAGACACAGCTGTTGTATCCCCGAGTCCAAAATATAGAAAATAGTAATATGGCATATTTATCATCACTTGCACAAGGTGGTTTGTGTGGGGGGTGGATGGCAGGAAGCCTAGGCTCTCGCAAAAGGTCAGTGAGTGTGTGTGAGTGAGTTAGAAGTAGAAGAAGGCAGACATTGGGATAAAACAATAAATAGCCAGTGAGACAAAATGAGTAACTGTTGGGCATTTGTGTGTGTCTGTAGGGGTCCTCCAGGTGAAATTGGTGTGTGAGTGTCTGCATGAATACAGCCAAGCTCTGTGCTAGCTGATATGTCAGACAGTTGTGAGTCATGCATAGTAGAAGTGGCAATTTGTTGTTTTCATCCCCAATCATGAGAACTGGCTCTGCCAGGAATTGCACTGGCACCTCCACGCCCATGGTCAGATGCAGTGCTGCTACCTAAACATGACCAATGTGGCAATGACTACTGGATGAGCTCCCTTCAAGGGGATGCTCAGGACCACAACCCCATGGCTTGTCAGGTCTGGGTGTTGGCAGCACACTCACTGATGGAGCAGTGGAAGTACTGTCTCTATGGAAGCCTGATCGAGCATGGCCACATTGGCTGATAGCAGATTATGTGGCTGACCTATGCCCACAATGATGCCATTTCCCTCCCAGCAGATGCTCCATCACAGACACTACTTATTCCATGACAGACACCTCTCGGTCCATCACAGACACCCACTCAGTTTAACGTGTCATTCATCTGATCCAGTGAATTGGCAACATGGTAGAGGCAGTGAAGCATGTCAGACTGTGGCACACCCACAACCCTGAGAATTTGTCTAGTGCACCTATGGGAACATGCATGTGCCTCCATGATGGCCCTAAACATACACTGAGTGGCACAGGAAGTGATAACTGCACCATTTGGAAGAGGGACAGGATGCCACCTCCGAGCATCCTGTCAGTCTTTTTGTGTGACACCTTGCCCCCACTTTGGCTATGGCCAGACTCAAAAGGCATGAAGCCACAGTAGCCACACTTCCCTGATCAATGTCCTTGCCCTCCACCTCTGCAATTTCTGTGGACTCACTGGACTGGGTAGGTGTAGGCCTACTGGCTGTGTCCAATGAATGCAGGGGGTGGCTGTATGTCACCCTCAGTGTCAGATTTAACCTCTGTACCCCCTGACTGTGCCGCACTTTGGTCACTGTTATCATCAGAGTTTTGTGATGCACTGACATCAGGTGGCACAGGGCCCACACTCCCACTGTCATGATCATGTGTAATAGAAAGCAAGAAACACAGGAATAAATTAATACCTGCACTACTATAGTGCAATATATGCTAACACTAACAGTGCTGCCAGTTATTTCAGACAGTACTGCAATACACACAACAGGCCTGAGATCAACATCACACACTACAATATTTCTTTAAATTGCTCAGCAGTACTGACATAAAAATGTTTGCCTTACCATCTGCAGGTGAGATACTCCTCTGTAGTTCAGACAGTCCTGGAAGGAGTTAAGCAAAAGGTACGGGCAACATCATCACAATTAGCACTAACACAGAGGGTAACACATTTACCCCTTTGTACGTGCATCAAGTTTAATGCCAACAAGAACGTGGCTGACAACTACAATCTAAGCTTATAACTGTAAAACTCTTCAACCCCGTCCAAAATAAAGACGTGACACAGAAATAACTTATTAATTTCAATTGGTTTACTACTATACAATAGTATTCAACTTTTCACATAAAAAGGACTACTTGGAAGCTCCTCCTGGGATGTGCTTGCTGTTTTTGAAGGTGTTGTACCCACATCCAGTACATGCTGTCCTTCACTTTCCGGGGAGCTGTCTGGATCTCTTATATTGACCAGGAACTGTTCATTGGGAGTTAGTGGGGGTTTCATAGCAGGCCTTCCACCGATAGCCATTTGGGCAATGCCCACTGCAGCTGCTCACCTGCATGCATTAGTGATCATGTCAGTGGCCCTGTGGCACACCTGTTCATATGTTCTGCCATGGCCAACCACAGCATTCACATTCTGCACCATTTGCTGAAATTATTGCATCTATCCTGCCATATCTCTCCATCCTCTTTCCAGGAAAAAAAGTTCTACGTTGATCAAATCCATCCACAATTACTTGATCTTCCCAATCGGTGAAGGGATGGTTTCCATGGATTGACACACATGAGTATAATACACATAGGTATCACATAACTACAAAATAACTGTTTCCAGATAAAACAGACAAGGTAGCTAGTTAGTATTACCCACTGGAAAAACATAAAACACTCTACAGATGTGCAATACTAACAATAGGCAGGATGCAAAACAAGGAGAGTAACAAGAGCAACATATCCTTGTTTGTGCCATAACAGTAACTCATCTTTGCTCCTCCCACCATAAAAAGAACAGGCAAATGAGCCATTTTGATAACAAAACATCTTTGAAATGCTAAAAGTGCTATCAAAGGACCTGTCCTGAAATATTTGTACATATTCATCACACAGTATTATTCCATTTTCATGTATTGTCACTCATGTGTACCTCTGAACTGGCTTGGCAAACATGCCCATGCCATCAGTACACTTCTAAGTAATGTATATGATAAAAGTGTAAAAGCCTTTGCTTTACATTATTCTTAATTATACAATTCCTCCCCTAAAACGTGCACGCTGATTGGCCAGCCCAACCAGCGTGCCCGTTGTAAATCCCTCAATATACTAACGGAAAAGGTCCGGTCGCCCGGACTTTTTCCGTTAGTATAAAACACTGTCTCGCTATGCTAAAAGAGTTTAACATAGCGACACAGGTTTAAAAAAAGCAACGGAGATCTCCGTTGCTTTTTTTAAAGCTGTCTCGCTATGTTAAACTCCTTTAATATAGTGACACAGTGTGTAAAAAGCAACGGAGATATTGCGATCTCAGTTGCTTTTTTTTAAAGCTGTCTCGCTATATTAAATGTGTTTAACATAGCGAGACAGCTTTAAAATAAGCAACAGAGATATCCGTTGCTTATTTTAAAGCTGTCTCGCTATGTTAAACCCATTTAACATAGCGAGACAGTTTTAAAAAAAAAAGCAACGGGGATCGCAAGATCTCCGTTTTATTCGCTATGTTAAATGGGTTTAACATAGCGAGACAGCTTTAAAATAAGCAACGGAGATCTCCATTGCTTATTTTAAAGCTGTCTTGCTATGTTAAACCCATTTAACATAGCGAAACAGTGCTTTTGCCCACAGCTCTGATGTACTGCGTAGGCATGCGCAGTACATCAGAACTGCCGCAGAATACCAGACAGCTGCGGAAGGGCAGTAAATAGGCATTATACAATGCCATTATTTAAGAAAAGTAATTATTTCTTTTCTTAAATAATGTCATTGTATAATAGCAATAACCCACTTCTCGGTGTGGGTAATGCTCTATTTACCCACGGTTGGCTTTGTTTGGTCCCTCGGGCTTCGCCCTCGGGACCAAACAATGCCAACCGTTGGTAAATCCAGCATTACCCACACCCAGGCGTGGGTTATTGCTATAATACATTCCAGCATATGCATTATGTAGGTGACAAAATGGGAGCATACCTGCTGAAATTCACTACTCATGTGTACAGAAATATCCTGAAGAAAAGCATTTTTGCAGTCTTCCAAACATATACAACTCTCCTCTCCTTCAGTTTGGCTAGCTACACATTTGCCTTTTTATAATCCTGTAGATTATTAATGGATTGTATCTATCTTTGTGTTTCATAGATGTTAATTATAACATAATCAGCTGAATTGCATGCAACTCAACCAATCCAACATGGTGGAGCTATTAAATAAGCTGTAAAGCATCCATATAGACTCAAAGCTTGGTTTTCCTGCAGATGTCAAAACCTTTGGAGCACAGACATGGAAAGTCTACACAGACAGAATGTTAGGGGCTGCTGCTGCTGCTTAAATCCATTTGTATGTGCTAGAGGCCAAAGCCTATAATGCTACTGCTGCTGCTACCAATAGATATAGGCCAAGAAGGAATTTTCAGTCCATGTTTAACTTATCACAACCTACATGACATGGAAATCATAGAGTATTACAGGGTGGACAGAGACATACTGCAGAAACTCTGCGACCTCTACCACCCTCAATTCAGAGCCAGAGGCAACTGAGGGGAGCTCATCTCACTGGAAACTGAGTTATGCATAGCCCTTAGACTCTTAGCTACAGGTACCTTTCAGAGACCAATAAGGCACATGCTGGAGGTGTCACATGATCCTCCACCAATACCTGGCAGCTATGCTCGAACATGCCAGTGAGCACATCTGTTCTCCCCATAGCTCTGAGGAGAGGGACAAAAATATGAAAGGGCACTTATCCCACCATCAATGCCAAGGTAACCACAGTCACAGGCAGATAAGCAATCAGAGGGGGAACCACCAGCTGCTACTGGTGTAGGCAAAAATAGGCATGCTCAGCATGCCCTTGCATTTGCTAAGAGACAATTCATAGCACACTAACTCACCACCAAGGGGACTAAAACCTTCCTCCTACTCACACACATATATTAACATTGATGCCAGGCAACTCACGCAACCTTTTCCTCCCCATGTATTGGCTGTGTACTGCTTGCATTAGACAGAGTCAGCCCTGAAGTAACACTGTGGCAACCGCTGCATTTACAAGGTAAGTACTGAATCTGGAGTGCATTGTTTAATAATATTATGGTATATCCTTGTATTTAATTACTTGATACAGTAAGCAAGTAAAAGCTGGGAGATTTGTACAGAAATAACCTTAACATGTGACAGCAGAGACCTATTGGACTTATATGTGTCTATTAGTAAGTAGTAGCCTTTAAGCATCAAAGATTCACACAGTCATATCTCTCAATAGTACTGATGATCACTGGATGCCCTCAGTTTGGCACCATACGTTTGTACTCATCAAAGAGAGAAGTTAGAAAGCAATGATACACATTGCAGTTTCTGACTTCACAACCCTGACAAGATCAAACAATAAGCAGGATGCAAAACAAGGAGAATAACAAGAGCAACACATCCTTGTTTGTGTCATAACAATAACTTACCTTTGCTGCCCCCAAAAGAAAAGTCCATTCTTGTTTGTCCCAGAACAATAATACACCTTCTTTCACCCAAAAAAGACAGCTTATGCTTGTTTGTGCCATAGCAGTAACTTAGCTTTGTTTCCCTTCTCAAAAGAACAGTATACCCTTCTATATATCGTAACAGTAACTCACCATTGCTCCCCCCCAAAAAAGAAAAATCTGTGCTTGTTTGTGCCATCCAACCCACCCTTCGGTTGCTGGCAACTGCATATCATGTTATTTCCAGTTAATATCCTCACACATTTTAAGGCCAGTGATATATAATGGCTTACACACTGCATGTGTTAGAGTACTGGTCAGATAACTGATGAATGACCAAGAAACACAGAAATGTAAGGCAGAGCTGTATATCTGCAAGCAATAATCATAGCATGTTGTGTGATCATTAAGTGCACTATGTCTAAATATAATAAATTTAATAAATGTACAAACAATTTATGGTTTGATATCAGTGTACATTTTGTTACAGTTGGTTATGTGAAGAATGACATCAGTTCTTTGCTGCAAAGCTGTTTGCGTAACAAAGAGGGATAAGGCACCCATCCTATTTTCTGAAGGTGTATTGGAGTAAGAGTTGAAATCCAGACCTATGTAGAAATCTCATGTGTACTAACATTTCCTACTGTATGTCATAGCTTGATTTTCTTCATTTCAAGTATTTCTCCCTTTTAACTGGTTAAGTAGACCACCCAGAATTTAGTAAGGCAAAAACAGAAGCCAGATACAGTCAACTGATGCCATTGCCTGTGTTAGTAGGCATAAGTGTAGGGCTGAAATTCAGATAGTCCTGGGTTCTAGTATATTGTGTGCACCCTTTGTTTTACTGTTGTGACATTGCAGTTTATAGCAATGAACTGAAACATGAACAGCTGTTATTTCAAGTCTCTTGTGGCAATAGTTGTCAGTGTAGAATTGTCATGCACATGATTCTGGGTTAAAAAAAGCATATTCCATAAACTTTTGCTGTTGTTCCACATCCCATTAAAGCTTAGAACACTTAACATAGTATAGCTGATATTAATTAAATGTATGAGGGTGGAGACTCTAATATTGTGTCAATTATTTATTTATTTATTTAGTTATTTATGTATTTATTTATGTATTATTACATTTATTATCAAACATATGATTGTGGGTATACTGTGTACTATATTCCTGTAAAGATATTTCTGCTGTCTGGACTGACATGACCTTCGCATTGGTCAAACACACACACACACACACACACACACACACACACACACACACACACACACACACACACACACACACACACACAAACTATACTGCCTGTGCATCAAATAATCTTGTAATGGCATTGGTTGCCACTGTTGCACACCGCTTACCATCGTGAACCCTAGAGCACATGTTTGCGGGATGGTGTGCAGTGCACAATATTTTCAAACAGTGTGCACATTCCCAGTGAGTGCAGTAAATGGAATTGATAGGAAACCATAAGTTTCCATTGCTCTTGATCAGTGATAGACATGGTAGATGTTCTTGGAAAGGGTGTGGGATTTAGGGCTCAGATATGGGGTGTTCAGGAGTCCAAGACTTTTGTTGGAGTCCTAGTTAAACGCCACAGTGCCAGGTTGTTGCAGGGGGAAATATTCTGGGTCCCAATATACGTCAGAGGCTTGGGATAGTTTGACCCAGGTTGTGAACAGTGCCACTGGTATCCCCCACACTGGTGACCAATGCAGGCACCACTTTACTGAACTACATCAGAGGAAGAAGGATACCCTCAATATTTGAATCAAGGAATTTAGAATGGAGGAATATAGGCAAGACTGATATTCATAATTGTATTCTGTTCTGTTCTCCTCCTTCCACAGCTACCATGGTAAGAGAATGTATTGTTAGGAACCATGCCACTAGATTGGTGAGGATGAGGGAGGCATGTGATATATATATACCTTTTTTGGTATTTTATACAGTTGTATCAAATTGAACATGCATATTTCAGCTGCAAAGCAGGTATGTAAGCTTTAGTCTATAGCACAATGATAGCTTGTTTAGTATTTTATACAGTTGTAATAAATTGAGCATGCATATTCCAACTGTAAAAGCAAGTATGCATGCATTAGTCTGTAGCACAAAGTAAGAGTACAAAATTAGACTTTACAGTCAAAGGTGACGGGTTCAACTACTACACTTCCCAACTATACAATAACTGTTAATTCTTCAATTATGTATAGCATAAAGGTTTAAAGTAAAATCTATATACTAGTGTCACACATGGCCTGTTGTAAACTGTAATGTAGATAACTGGAACACTCATGTGTGCAATATATGCACATGTGAAGGAGTACTTGCTGCAATCTGCAGTACAGTGTGCATCTGTTAGGAGCTGCTATCTGTTGGTGGTGGTAATCTTAAGAGTAAAGGTTAAGATAATATAGTCAAATAATTGCATTAATGTATTGTACAGTATGTTTCATATGAAGGTGTTAATGTTATCTCTTTTTTTTTTCTCTCACCTCATCTCTTATCTCTTTTTTTAATTTTATAATGTGTTGTAAAATGTGTCCATTTCATCAAGGTGTACCTCATCATGAAATGCTCCACAGCACAATGATGTAGGCCTGCCCTACAGGATACATGTGCCCCTACTGCACCAGCCCCAGCACCAGTGCCCAGCATGTCTGGTAGCCAACCTGGCAGCACCACATCAGTTGACCCTGTGCTATCTGCTTCCTCAGTGCTTCTGCCCCATAGCATAGTCCAGTGGTTCCCTCCGAGACCTGTGGCAGAGGTGGTGAGTTTATCGCCTGCACTAAACTGCCAGTGATGGTGCCTAGGATTGTGCGCTACACTGTTGATGCAAACTTACTCTTGATGGAAGGGCTGTTCTCCCTCATTTTACATAGGACATTAACAGGAGTAGTCATCATGTGTTCCAGAAAGTGGCAGAGTGAGATGAAAGTGATGACAGTCCTGTGGGTAAGGACTCAATTCTCACTGTCAACAAGCTTGACATCCATGGGTTATGGATGTCCTCACCATCACCCCATCCATGATGTCCACTGACCTCTTGTGTCCATCACCATCCATGTGCCTTGTTTTGTTTGTTTTGTCTGTCTGTAATTGCTTCCTCCCCTCACCCCAACCATGGTGTCCACCAATCTCTTGTGTTCATCACCATCCATGTATCTTGTCTTGTTTGTTTCATCTGTCTGCAATTGCTTCCTCACCTACCCAACTTGCCAGGCCCAAACATGCCTACGTCCATGTCACAACATTACCAGTCCCACAAAAAAAATATATAGCTCTCCATTTCACACACATATCTTCTTGACACACTTGATTCAATCCAATTGGCTATGCAACATGATTATGTTTTGGTCACCCCTCTGTCTGGAGGTGACCGTTCAAATCCAGCTAATATTTTCCATATATTATCAGTTCTTACTGTTGAAGAAATAGATAGCTATGGTTCTTTTATAGCTTCCTCCTGCACATTCCTGTATTGCTTTCCGTTTGATCTTTCCCCTGCTTGCTCACCACTTCACCACTATCCTATCTTTCCAATTTCTTTTCTTTAATGCATTATTGTACAGTAGTGTGCATTGTGCACCAACATGCACCAACACTAAAGCAAATGTAGTTAAAAGTTTTAGATACAGCTGTAGTCAAACCTGGTACCATCTGGCTCCAAAAAGGAACATATCACTGCATTAACACCTGATGCCACAGTGTCAGTTAAGTAGCAGTTGTTTTTCAGCGACTGAGTACTAACTGTCAAACTTTAGCATCCCCATGTCACCGCTGTCCTATCTTCCTCATTTCTTTTCATTAATGCATTATTGCATAATGTTGCACATCACACACCAACCACATCAATGGTAAAGCAAATGTTGTTAGAAGTATTAGATATATTAGATACAGCTTTACAATTTGGCCCAAAAGGAACATATCACTGCATTAACACCTGCTGCCACAGAGTCAGTTAAGTAGCAGGTGTATTCCACAGACTTAGTACTAACTATCAGAGCTTAGCAATGCTTCCACTGGAAGAGTTACATGACATTCCCTTATGTACTAGTCATTCTTAATGTCTCCCTTTGTTTGTCACCCAGTGCCATGTAAACCTTCCTTTATTCTTCCATTCCCCATGTTTGTGCTAAGAGCCACATCTCGGAAACAGTGGGCACAAATAATAAAATAATAAAAACTAGACAGAGAAAACACAATTTGCACACAAATAAAGAGGAGGTAGGATGTTACAGAAAATGTGAATTGTGTGCTGCTTACCTCCATTTTCAACCTTGACAGACGTGCAGTCTAACCTGACACACTCACCTGATGTAAGCATTCACAATTGCCATCCATTAAACACAAACAGTGAGGGAGTCCCTGCACTATGTTTACATCTCTACCGGGATCCAGTGTTTGGGATTCAGCAATTCTAATGAGTTGAGACCTCATTTACATAATTTCTGTGCTGACAGACCCAATCTACATCAGAAGGCAACCATGTAGCTAGGGAAACTGAAGGGGAGATGAATTGTTTATGTGCTGTACACAGAGGAATGCTGATTTTTAGATGACATCCCTGCATTTCATCAGCTACATATTGAATATGCTGATGTGTAACTAAGAATGGTCTGTTTAATGTTTTTTATAATTATTTTGATTAGCACACACTTTTACACTTTTAGCTGTCTGCATTACTTACAACTTTACTTTTCATTTGTGGATGGGAGAGCAAAGCTGCATTTGTCTTATTGCACAAAAAAGGGTTTATGTTGCTATTGTTAGTCTCCTTATGTTGCATCCAGCCTATGGTCACATGTTAAGGTTAGTTCTGTTCAAATTTCACACATTTTACTTTTTATTCTGCCCATATCGACTCCTTTCTATGGCTGTATTCCCATAGTTTTGGAATTCATGAGGAACACCAACATGGAGTCTACAAAGTTGCTTTATAGTTTGTTGAATAGCTGCAACATGTTGCCTTGGTTGATTAGCATGCAATTCAGCTCCTTATGCAGTAATTAGCATGCAAAATTTTTACCTTGTTTGCATGAGGTTTGATTGATGCTACATGGCACTTACTGAATTTAAACGTTTCCGTGCCCATGTGTGGCATGATACGTACATGGCTGAAAACCACTGTGTAGGCTTTATTGAATCCCACAGCCTGTCTTGTGCTTATCAAATACTGCAAAACATGTGCTGTAAAAATTCTATTCCCTGATTTTGACAAGTGCATGCCATCCTGTCAAAACACGTGTCCCTCAAATTAGGTTCGAATGCCCTACACATTTCCAATTTTTAAAATGGGCACTTTTTATGTAGGTATTTACACCAAAAGTCTTCTATATGTGAGTATATATGTAATTAATGAAAAAGTATGCCTTAAAACCTGTACAAGCTATGCTAAGAGGGCTGTAAGCTCCCTACTAACAGTCAGTCCTTATGCATGAGATCATTTGTACTAATATGAAAAAAAAAACAGATCTGTACATCCTTACATTAAGTCATTTTAAGGCCTGCCTCACATCCTCTATTCTTGTTCCTGGGAAACATAACACTACTTGATGTTCATTATCTTATCTGCAAATGTAACTATTATTTTCTCTATTAATTTAATCTGCAATTAATAGAATATTTTTTCTGACCAGATCTGAAGAATGTTCAACTTTTAATTCAATATCTGTTCTATCAGTTGTTACTAAGAAATGATCTTCACATTAGTCTTATTAATCCCACTGTTCTCATTACTTCTTCCATTTGTATGCAGACAATTCTCATCCAGCTGGCTTTGTACATCCACAGCTTGAGCCGTGCTTTCAATTTCTGTCTTTCTCTACTTTTTTGTTCATAGGTTCATAGGTTAGTACTAGGCTATGAACCTATGAACCTATGAACCTATGAACAAAAAAGTAGAGAAAGACAGACATTGAAAAGCAGTATTCTTCAATCTTTCCGCATTCAATTTTGATTTATTCCTTTTCACCGCCCCTTGCCTCTTTTTTCTACCATCTCTTTTGGAAAAAAATGATGCTATTTTCTGTAGACTGAAGGTTTTCTGACTAAAACATGTTATCATTCCCTGTAATCTGAGTGATACCTAACAAAACAGTATCTGTTTTAGTATGCACTGTCATTGCTTTACATAGATTTAGCAGTTTATTTTTCTTCTTTATTTACTGTAAACTTTTTCCATTCTTTTTTTATTTTCTTCTATACATTTTGAATCCTCAGACTGCTTAATGCTTGTATCCAGAATTCCAAACCTGCCAGTAGTATTATTTTGTTCAATAGGAGCTGGGTGATCTTTACAGACAATAGATACTTATTTTCCTAAATGTGTTCAGTTTGCTCTTTGCCTAACATTATTTATCCCATCTGTCTAGGTACTAATATATGTAACAATAGTTCTCTAAGCTGTGCCAACTGGACAAATGCAATTGTCATCAGTGAGTCTTGTTTTACTGGTAAAAATGGTAAGCAAATCATCCAACGTTTGACATGAGGAACACTAACATACAAAGACAGATACCACACTAAGGGCAGTTGAAGGCTCGCTGTGTAAAAATGAGGTTATCCAAAAGCAAAACAAAGCTAAGCCACCATGGAGATGTACAAGTGTACAAAATATAAAAAAAAATTAGTAAAAACTTTAATATAAACAAACACAGTAAGATTCTTGGAGTAAACTGAGTGGTAAGCAGTTTTGGCCAGTCCCTTCTTTAGCTCATAAGTTCATAGGTTCATACTAGGCTATCTGCCCCAGGGCATTTAGAAGCCTAGCCAAAGTGTGTTTGGCTTTCGCCACCCATTTTAAATTAATTTTGCTATGCCCTTTTTCGAGGTTAGTATACTGTGCCTCTGTCTAACAGTGACACAGAAGTGATACCTGGGGTAAACCTACGATCTACCATCCACTCATCAAGATTCCTCTTGAAGAGAGTCAATGAGGGACTCTGCCTACTCTGGGCTGGGATTTTATTCCAGAGTGAAGGGAGCCTCTGGGTTATGAATCTGTCCCTCCAGCATGTCCTATTTATTTCAGTTCTGAGGTTCAAGTCTCTCGAGCGCGTAGCTCGATGGGATTTGGATTTTCTGAGGTGCAGCATGTCCATTAATTCCGGGTTGGACATGGCTTTATAAGTCAGGCACAGATCACCTCTAAGCAGGCAGTATGCCACTGAGTAGAGTTACAGTTTCTTTAACCGGACAGCATATGGTATCTGTTTGAGCCCTTTGATCCTCTTGGTGAGGTACTTTTGGGGTCTTTCCAGTTGCTGCAGGTGTCTGGTAAGGTACATCCCAAAAGGGGCATTGTACTCAATTATGGGCCTGATGAGGGATGAGTAAATAGGCACGATGACCTCCCCTGATCTAGATGTGAATCCCTTCATGATTAGGTGGGCTATATAAAATGTTTTTCTAACCACTTTGGCCACGTGGTTGTCAAATGAGAGATTGCTATCAACTTGGGTCCCCAGGTCCCTAATTACTTCTTCTGTACTTAATGGATTACCACCTATGTGGTAATTTGTGGGCACTTTGTTTTTGCCAAAGGGGATGACTATACACTTTTTACCATTTAGCTTGAGGCCATGGCTCTGGCACCAGTTGTCTGTTTCTATGAGGCCCTTTTGGAGGATGCTTATGTTGGCTGGAGAGTCGATTATGGTGCCCAGTTTGCAGTCATCTGTGAACTTGGTCAGCCACAGTCCTTCTGTGTTGGCCTGTACCTCCGAGAAATATATACCGAACAAGAGAGGTCCCAGGACTTAGCCTTGTGGAATGCCACTTGTAACTGGTTTGGAGTCTGACATGGCTCCAGCAATTCTAATCATGTGGGTTCTGTCCTTGAGCCAGTTTGCAACCCATCTAGTGACATAGGGGTTTATATTTAAGCTGCTGAGCTTATCTATAATGCCCGAGTGGGGTATTGTATCGAAGGCTTTTGCGAGGTACAGGTAGGCTGTGTGGACTACCTCCCCCTCATTAATGGCCTTGGTGACTGTTTAAAGAAATCGACCAGGTTTAAGAGGCAGGATCTGCCCTTAACAAAGCCGAACTGGGTAGGATCCAGTGTCTGTAGGTCCCCAATATCTTTATTTATGAGGTCCATGATAATCCTTTCCATAGCTTTGCAGACCAAGCTAGTTAGGCTTATGGATCCATTGAGGCACCACCTTTGTGGAGAGGGACCACTGCTGCACTCAGTTTAGAATAAACATTTAAAAGAAAGAGAGACAATCAGATATCACTCAATCTGTGATATCATTCATTAAAAAGGCTTCAGCCAGTTTTTTTCTTCAATTTCTGTCCTACTAATAATGGCTTTAAAGGAAATACACCATTAAGACCTGGTATTCTAGCAGCTTGTAAGTCAACTATCCACCAACTTTTTCCTCCGTTAGTTACAATGCTGTAAATAGCGAGTGTGAGTCTCTCTCTCTCTCTCTCTTTCTATGTATGTGTGTGTGTGTAAATATATATATATATATATATATATATATATATATATATATATATATATATATATATATATGTATATTTGTGCATGGGGGTTGACATTGTTTTGATCTAAATTCAATATTTCTCAAAGCTGCTTCTGCCAAAAAATATCAAAAATTAAAAATATCAAAAAATAGAAATGTGTCCCTTTTCACTGTTGTGAGATCTCAGAGTTGATATATATATATATATATATATATATATATATATATATATATATATATATATATATATGGATTCCTATTACAAGAACCAAAGTTCACTACTTAGAACTTGTAATAGGAAGCCTCACTTCTGCGAAAGTTCACTTTAACGAAAACACCGCAGCACAGTGGAGGACATAAAAAACAAGCTATGTCCTCCACTATGGTGTGACAGTCACGGACCTTAGGGTTAGGGCACGGGTTAAGGTAAGGGGATAGTTAGCAAAGCTTTCCCCTTACCCTTACCCTTACCCATACCCTAACCCTAAGGTTCGTGACCATTGGACCATAGTGGAGGACATTGCTATGTCCTTCACTGCACTGCAGTCATCACGGACCTTAGGGTTAGGGCACGGGTCATGGTAAGGGGATAGCCCATATGACCTGTGCCCTAACCATAAGGTCCATGAGTAGTGCACGGAAGTTCAGTACAACACCCGTTTGTTGTACTGAACTTCGTGTAAGTGCACTTTCGATTAAGTGCACTTTTGCTGCAGTGAGCATTCCATGCACTATTTTGAATTGATGAAAATTCGATCTAGTGGAAGTTACAAGGGGGTGCAGCAGGGGGTGTCCCCTGTATGAAATGGGTTTTAGAAAATAGTTTTAAAAGCTGATATTGCATTAAAGAAAGATCATGATCAGCTGATCATACCCACACATTTTGTGGCTACGGAAGTTCTCCCTTTTGCTGTACCCTAGCTATGCTACTACTAACTCAAAGTCATGGACACACCAGCAAAACTGCATCTGAACTAAAACAATTTGACTTTTTTAAAAAAGGGAACTCTTTATTAGCCTCTCTGTTAAACATTCCTCTACTTTCCATTGTTGTATTGAATTAGGACTTTTTATATTATTTCTTTATTAGTCAAGTTCATTATGCATCCAGCCTGTATTACACTCCTATGTGTTTCTATGTAAATTAAAATGTTTTATGTTTTTTTCTGCTTAGTCTGTTGTATACAGATAGGTTATGTTTCATGTATATGTTACACTCATGTTGCCCTGCATGTTTAAGATGGTTACGGTATTTAATTGACATGACAATAATAAAATAAGATATATTTTATGGATACTCTAATAAGTTTAGTTATGCATTTGTTAAGTTATCTAATGCCTTTACTGTTAATAAAGTGACTGCAAGAAAAAAAAAACAGTTTGACTAAATACTGCACAACTTACCTTTAATGGAATCCAGGTTAACAAACTTAAGTGAACCTTATATATATCTATATCTATATATATATATCTATATATATATATATATATATATATATATATATATATATATATATTCATATAAAACTATATGTATGTGTGTGTATGGCAACTGATTGAATGACCAGCTACATTGACTTCTGTGTGGCTGACACTATATTGTGCGATCTTGGAGTTAATATATGTAATTAATAGGAGGTGCTGTGGCTTGACCCCTGAAAAATCACTTGCAGTTTGCTTAATCTGCTCTGGAGTAATCCCTGGATCATGTGCAGAATGTGTCAACGTTATGTGTTACAATGTACAAGCTTTGATATTCTAGTTGTTATTTGGTCAGCTGCCATACATCCGTAGATGTGGCCAAGGTGGAAGGATACAGATATTGTGTTGACTTGCAGACTCATGAAGCCATGCCAAGGGATGCAGCTTGTTTCATTGTTGATGATACCATGGCTAGTATTTCTCTTGAAGCTACTGTATCCATGACATCCCAATGATCTCTAATTCAAACCATGAATAGAGTTTGCAAGCATGGAAAGGATGGAGAACACACTCCGTTATTGCAACTTGAAGGCTTAAAACATGACAATTGCCTTTTAAAAACAAGGCCTTTTTTACAAAGGATTATCCCAAATGTATAGTATTCTATGCTCTACAAAATCTATTAGATCTCAGGGGTGCAGCTATATAGATAATGAATGGTACATTTCTCACTCAGGGACATATATGCCCTCAATCGTATTCACTCATGCCTTCATTAAGTGCACTGGGTTTAGAAAGTGGGTCTTCCTAGTTTATTGTCTGCTGTGCAAATCCTTATGAGGTTACGATATGATCTGGCAGGTAATTTATGAATTGTTAGGTATGTGTGAACAGACAGCCAACGTTAGATATGTGTTGTGTGATTTTGAAATTGCTGCTATTAAAATCATCTAATGTAAATCACGGAGTTAAGAGCAAGGATTGTCTCTTTCATTTTGGACAGAATGTCTGGAGAAAGATTCAAAATCTGGATTTTTGAACCTTGTATGTTCAGAATGCTTAATCCCAGCTAACTGGATAAAATAAAATTAGTGTTGCAAGCTTTTCCATCAAGGGAGAATGTCATGCCAGCATTCAATGAGCTCTACAAACTGTATCCCTCAGAAATATCTGATTTAGTAAGCTATTAAAAGAGTGGCAAAACCATAAGAATTTTACATTTTTTGCAGTTACATAACAATTATATATAATAAATGCACACACACAGATATATATATATATATATATATATATATATATATATATATATATATATATATATACATACATATATATGTATATATATTTTCTCTTCATTAAGCTGAATTGCCAGAACAGAAAAAACGTCGACAGAATATTCTAAGTACCAAGATATTGCAAGTTTAGAACGTATAGTTTTGTAACATCAAATTTGTTAGTATCTTAATGGTATAGAGTTTAAATCTTGAACTCTCTCTATAAGAATTTATGCATAGTGCAGAAAAAATATGGCATAAGTAACATGTAACCCTTTATGGTGAGTTTTTGAGATGTCTTGTTGAAAGGTTTTGATAAACAAGTATGGGAATTTTTATTGTTTAGACTAGATTTTTCAAATTTATAGAAAGTATGTTAGTAGTAGTTAAACTGGTGGGACAAGTTACAAAGAGGGCAAGTGTGTATTTTGGATGTGTTGATGTTTTGTGCAGACAACAGGTGGGTGGGTGTAACTTTTGGAGATCATGGTACAGTGAGGATTGGGAAATGTACCTTTTCTCCAATGTAGTACGATCTTGGAGTTGGCATATTTAATATGTAGACAATGCCCCACTGCAAAAAGAGAAGGCTTAATATAGAGTATGTAGATATGGATGAAATGTTTTAGGCGTAGATGGGAATGGTGTTGTGGTGATTCTTTTGCGATGGTGTTTTCAATGTTGTGGGGTTTCGATGATTGAAATGTTGAGTTTATGGTTTTTCAAGGTTTTAACATTTAGCTATTTTGGTCCCAATGCTTTGTATTTCGCTTTTTTTGGTAATTTGACTTAATGTAGTAGATCCATAGATGTGTATATGTGTATACACACACACACACACACATATATATATATATATATATATATATATATATATATAATATATAATATTATATGTATTTTATATATATATATATATATATATATATGTGTGTGTGTGTGTGTGCGTGTGTGTGTGTGTGTGTGTGTGTGTGTGTGTGTGTGTGTGTGTGTGTGTGTGTGTGTGTGTGTGCGGTGCTTGGCAGTGCTCAAACAAAGTGGAGAGACATATGTAAAATTATAACAGTATTTCACATTGCCATGCAGCTGAATGGTTAGAGTGATGGCCTTATGTGCATTAGGTGCAGTCTTTCATTACACACAATGTTTTTTTTTGTAAATACACAGTATGAGGCATCTTTTAAATCCCAATTTATTTCTTTTGATTACACATACAGGTTATTAAATTTAGTTTGCAAATACACATGTATGAGAAGTAGTATTTTCTATGAATACAGTGACAAGGTATGAATCATTTATATTGCAAGTACATTATTATGAGAAGTAAGTTTAAACCCTTGATGGAATAATGTATGTATGCACATAAATCTTATTAAACATTGTAGCTTGCAATTACACAATTTTAAAATGCGTTATAAAATCCTGCTTTGCTGCATTTAGCTAAGCTCTGCTAAGCACAGCTAGGCCTTGTCAAGCACTGCTTAAACAATGACAATTTTAGCTGTGCTTAGCTGGTTTGCACATTGCTAAGCTTTGCTAAGCATTGCCAATTTAAGCACTGCTCGGCTGAGCTCATCTGGTTTGTGCGGTGCTTAGTAAAGCACTGCATTTTTAAAAATGGCCCATTGGTGGTAAAAGTCAGGAAAACGGGCTTATTTAAGTGCAACAAGCAGGAATACAGCCATAATCTGTTGGAGTTTGATCTTGGCAGAAATTATGACAGGAGTTAGAGAGGGTGCATGGTTCTGGACACAGAGGTGGGACATTCTGGAGTCCAGGGTCATGGCTGGACTCCTTGTAAAATACCACAATGTCTGGCTGCTGCAGGGCAAATACCAGGGGTTGAAATACAAATTTGAGGCCTAGAACTGGCTGGAACGTGATCTCACCAGTGCAACTGGTATCTCCCACACAGGTGAGCAGGTGCATCATCATTATGATGACCTGAAGCATTATAAGGTGGAACTCTTGGCCACCTGGGTCCAAGATGCTACAGACGGGAATGCCCACCAGTGTGTACTTATTGTTATAATTGTTTTACCAAATTTTACTCTGAATGTGTGATAGACAATTATACATAATGTTGTGTTTCTCTCCCCACAGCTGCAGAGGAGAGATCGCAACCTGGAAGTCCATGCAGGGTGCCTGGCCACATTGCACCGTGAGTGTGGTGAGTACAGATGTATCTTGCAATCTATAGTCATATAAACAAGAAAGAGTTAATTAGTAAATGCCAGTAGGTATAGTCCTTTTTTGAATGTACACCAATAAATATGGTCATTGACCTGGACTGATATAACTGAGTTACTCCTGGTACAGTTCAATAAGGATGAAAGCATGAAACTTGATAATGTTAAGGAAATAAAGTCCACTATATTCGGCTATAACACTTTTATCCTCCCTGACCTTACCTATCAGTCTTTGTCAGAATTACTTTTCCTGTCCCTCAGCTTAACTCCTACATACCTCCCCTCAACTTCACCTCCTGTAACTAACTAATGTTTATACTGAAGTAATAGTCTATGACTGTAAGAATGCATCTATTTCTTACATTACCTGCACTATTGATGATTACTTATAAATAATTATAACTTGTATAATGTTACAAATACCAGCAAAAACTGTAATTGCCTCTGTAATTGTTTTTACTTGTATTGTATAATTTTTCTGGAGCTTTTGTCCTCGAGCCTCTGCTGAAAAGGGGCTATTTTGCAGCTCAGTCGGGCAACTCCTGGTCAACAAATGTAAAATAAATAAATTTATTAATGTTAAGGAGAAAAGTTTCTACCACATTAATTGTGGAATTACAGCTGTATTGCAACACCTGCGTTAACCATTATATGAACTGTTCATCATAAAAGACTGTAGACATATAACAATCACTGAATGACGTCACCCCTAATAAAGCTGTGTTGTGCAATATGTGTGTATTATGGGCTGCTGGTCATGAAGTCGAGTATTACGTCTGATATGAAGTAAAAACAGGAATACTCCCACTATGTGACTGAAGGTTTGCTAATAAAGATCGTTTTGCTAAACTGTAGATGTGGAGCTGTACTACAAGATATAATGCATAATGGTATTTGTTCTGCACTAAGATCTGCACCAATAATAGGAACAGCCAAGGTATATTGTGTATCTCAGCATTGTCTTGTGGTAACCATTGCATTTCAGCTGTATGTATTCCTGGTCTTAGGTATGCTGCTGCAGGCAAGTATGAAACTGCAATAGCTGTAGACTTCAAATATACCATCTGCAACTGTATATGGGTCAGTTAACCAACCCAGCACTCTGATATGGTCTGTACACATCACACATATTCCCACCCACTAGCGGTTAATTGCCTATGCCTGCATTCTATGTATTACTGTACAGTTCACCTACTATCCTGTTATACATGAATCTCATGCATGTTTTTGCAAGTGTCACTGCAGTCTTGTATAACACTCTACCTCTATTGCCAGGTCATATTTTGTTACCAGGTGAGGTCTAGGCACATATCAGTCAAGCAAAATTCAGCATTGGCTCAGTAGCTCTGTTTGATAGATGCTTGGTGTGATTTATGTTTTGTCACACCCAGACTGGGGTTCAAATCCAGGGAAAACTAATACTAAATATTTATAGAAACAGTTATATATTGTTAACAGATGTTCTCCCCACAGAAATGACAGGTAAATAATTGACTTTAGTAGCTGTTTGAATGGGTTAATAATTTTTGTAATCAGATGTACCAGAGTGTTAAGAGCATTGCTCAGCAAGGTGATAAGATGTCAGTAAATAAAGTCAACAAGTTCAATAGTTATAAAAGTGAATGGAATAAATAAAACTGTGTAATCTTAGTACAGCTGTATGCCTGGTGTGTCTGTGAATGTCTGCTGGTAGTCTAACCCCATGCCTGCCCAGGATGGCATGATAGGTAAACTCAGTACTGTGCATGATACATGTCTCTCAAGTGTCACGCTGTCACAGACTGTGATCACTGTTGCCAAAGCCCTTGGACACAGATTTATCATCCACTTGATTTATATCAATAGCACAGTCACACTACATCAGTCCACAGTACACCTTGTTAGTCATATATGCCCCCCTGACATGTAATAGTCCTGTAGGTTTTACAGCTTGGCCCATATTGTCCCATGCAGATAGCTTGAGACGTATGTGGGTGCTAAAGAAGCTATAGGGCACTTGCATACATAAAGACTGGTCAGACTGTAGAGAATATAAGAGTACTGCTGCAAACAACATAGCCTGTACCAGTAGTAATGGAATGTATTTCTCTCTCCTCCACCCCTTATCTGCATCACAATTAATTATTGTTATACATCGGTTATAGTTTACTTTTAACATGTCTTGTTCTTAAAATATTATGTTTGGCCTTGTGTTTTATTATTGTTATGTATTACAATGGTTGCATACCAACATACCTTGTTGAATTACCTATGCTGTTGGCCTTATGTCATAATTGTTACTGACATGCTGTTACTATACTGACTGTTATCTCACTTATTATTGTGTGCCATATGCTATGCAATATTATGTTACTGGGTTAAGTGTAACATTCTGGCATGCTGTTATAACTAACATAATGGTCTGTTCATTACTAACCTATACACCTTGAAATATCTCAACACCATAGTGTGACTGGGTAGGCTGGTTCCTGATGATCCAACTACCCTAGCTCAACCAGCCATGGCACTGGGTCCCAGCACATCTTTCACCCAATCTGGTGCGGCCCCCTCTGCTGCTCCTGCACCAGGCATGGGTGGAACCACCTCAGGGGATGGGGCCGTCCCTCACTGGTTGCAGGCAAGGAGAAGAAGTCATCACCCAGCAACAGCTACCAGGGATGATGCACAGGATCATGCACTGAGGCTATGAAGATTGCCTGCACCAGATTGTGGGCAGACTGGCCAACCTGGAGAGGTAAGGTGGCCCTGGCACCCAGGTCCCAGCACAGCTACCTTTGGGGCAGTGAAGGAACAGTGTTGACTACTCATGGGTGAGGAGCTTAGTCTCACTGCTGCTATCTGGGGGCACATGGTTATCTGATTCCACAACACCCTCCCTATCCAAGGTGTTTACCCCATCATGTGTCATACAATGCTCCTGCATGCTCTCTTGTCTGTCTTGTCTATTTGCAAATGCAAAATCTCCTACCCAACTTACCTCCCCACACATACGTGTATCCTTTCCCCAATATCCCACTCTCTTCTTAAAAAAATAAGGGAATATGTCTCACAAAAAATATCGCCCCACACATAGCTGTCCATTTTGCACCTGTGTCCACTGGACACAATTTAATCATTGCATGAATCAATCAACACATTTATGTTGCCCTCAGAGGCACCAAATTCCAAACTGTCTACAAACCGCACAGCTTTTGCTGTACAAGAAATGGAAAGCTATGGTCCTTTTCTAAACCTATCCTGGACATACCTACCTGCCTTTCACAGTGTTTTTTTCCCCTGCTTCTCCCCATTTCACCACTTTCCTATCACCACTTTTTTCTTTTCTTATTTTTAATTAGTGTAGGTTTAAGCAGAGCTAAGTGGCACGACACATCGCTGCACACCACTCAAACCCACTTTAAACTGTTTTAATCACTTTCTGTGTTTCTGACACTATTAGGCACATCTGCAAAATAATTACCTCTGCTAATTCTAGAACCTAGGACCCTGTCAACTACAGCATACTACATTAGCCCACTAAGTCACTCAGCTCTGAAATGAATAAGGTGTTTCCATAAACATAAACTGCCACATAATCAGAAAGTCTTTTCACAATGGCCAAACATAGCATGCAAAAATGTGGACATGCCACATAAATCCCAACACTGGACAGTATTTCTACCTACCCTCTGCAATGCTGTCGTCTCCACACCTCCATAATGTCCATCTCACAGACTAGGAAAGGGGACAAGGCCTACATGAAGACCTTAAATATTGCACTGCTGTGCCATGCCATTGGCTAAAGTAAGTGCAACCTAGCTGTTTTAGATGCAATTAGCAAGTCTGAGCCATGGCTTAGTGCACAGGCGATCACATGTTCATGAGCATTACCTACAAAAGGCAAGCAGATGCCTATGGTAAACAGGTCTGTGACTTTCTTTACAAAGACAGACTGCAATATCACAAGCAACATTCTTCAACATTTCTGCAAAAAAGGAGTACATCACTCTACCAGGAATTCATCAAGGATATTCACACCTCCAGGCTAGTTGCCCAACACAATGCATCTGAAATTCTCCAGGTGCAACTAACACTAGGTAAGACTGCAATCCAAATTGTAGCTTGATACAGATACCCCACCATGCCCCAAGATTCTCACTACACCTTTCAAAACATACTGGAAAATATTAAGATACAACCAAACACCCTAATACTGGGTGATTTCAACTACCCTGCCATTAACTGGGAAAACTACTTGGGTACCAACTACTTTTCCCAATGGTTCTTGGAATTCATAAATTCCAATGCCCTGGATCAACTAATCCATTGTCCCACCAGGGGCTTCAATATCCTAGACCTGGTTATTACCAACATGGAAGATAGGTGCTCCACACCAGTTGTCACCCCTTCATTGGTCAGGTCTGACCATAAGCAAATCATCCTTGACAACCACATCCCACCCCCACTCCCCTGTAAGGAAACCTCCTTAAGAAACTTCTCCAAAGCCAACTTCATGCTACTGAAGTCAGAAGTGACAAACTTCATGACACCCATGCAGACGGGATCTGAAAGTCCGACTGCAGAATCCTACACTAAGGCACTGTACGAGCACATCCACTCGTGCATGAATTGTGCCATCCCAAATAGAACCAAGATGCTCTTCTCCAAAAAAGGAAGTCAATCCGGTGGTCCCCTGCTATAAACAAACTATACAACAGAAGGAAGAAACTGTTGCAGAAAAGAGGAACATCCCAGGATGCAAAAAACTCCCTCACCAGCCTCAGTGAGAAGCTGAGATCACTCATAAAATCCTCAAAAGCCAGTTACAAAAATAAAATTGCCAAAGATTCCAAAGACAACCACAAGGCATTCTATAGTTATGTCAAGAATCTAAATGGCAATGCTCAGATTTGCTCTGAGCTACAACAGAATGGCATTAAATATACTGATCCCAAGGATATTACCAATATCATGGCAGATTGATTTAGTGCCAACTTCACCCCCCTGTCACCCCTAAAGGGCCTATCTCAATACCAAAAGATTGCCAAATTCCGGTAATCATGGCCACACAGGTAGAAACCGCACTCTCCAAAGCTAAGAATACAGCATCCATGGGACGAGATGACATCCCGGGCTGTGTACTACATGAACTACAAAATGAACTGGCACCTCACTTAAATGTCATGTTTAATCATAGCCTCAACTCAGGCTTCATGCCCACTGAGTGGTGCAGAGCTACAGTTATCCCACTCCACAAGGGGGGATCCACCTTGGATCCCTGGAACTACCGTCCCATCAGTCTGACAAGCCTGATCTGCAAGGGCATGGAACGCATTATCATGGATCTTATAACCAAAGACATTGCCAACCTTCAAACACTGGACCCCACCCAATTTGGGTTTGTGAAGGGCTGATCTTGTCACCTGAATCTGATTGACTTCTTCAAATTAGTCTCCAGAGCTGTAGACTAGGGTAAGGTGGTCCACACAGTCTATCTGGACCTTGCCAAGGCCTTTGACACCATCCCCCACTCTGGAATCATAGATAAACTTACTAAGCTGGGCATAAATCCCTATGTCACTCGATGGGTTGTCAACTGGCTTACTGACAGAACCCTGACTGTAAAAGTAGCCGTCTCCAAATCCAGCTCCAGACAAGTGACAAGTGGAGTACCTCAGGGTTCAGTCCTGGGACCACGCTTGTTTGGTATCTACTTCTCTGAAGTACAGGCCAACACTAAGGGAGTCTGGCTAACAAAGTTTGCAGATGACTGCAAACTGGGACCCATTATTGAATCCCCAAATGATGTGGATATTCTACAAAAGAGCCTTACAGAAACAGATGCCTGGTGCCAGAGCCATGGGCTCAAGCTTAATGCCAAGAAATGTATAGTTATCCACTTTTGAAAAAAAAAATGTACCCATGAATTACCACATAGGTGGCAGTACACTAAACATCGAAAGTGTGATGAAAGTGTGGGACACAGGTGGACAGTGGTCTCACTTTCGATAACCACATCGCCACAACAGTCAGGAAACCCTTCTATATGGCACACCTCATCACTAAGGGCTTTTCATCCAGAAAAAATGAGGTCATTGTCCCACTGTACTCATCCCTCATTAGACCCATTATAGAGTATAATGCCCCATTTAGTATGTACCTCACAAGACATCTGCAACAGCTGGAAAGTCCACAGAAATACCTCACTAAAAGAATCACAGGCCTAAAGCAGATGCCATATGCTGACCATGTAAAAAATCTCCAGCTATACTCTGTGGCATATCGTCTACTCAGAGGTGATCTCTGCTTAACATACAAGGCCATGTCAAACCCTGAGCTGTTGGACATGCTCCACTTAAAGAAATCCCAATCCCTCAGAGCCACATGCTCAAGGGATCTAAACCTTTTCATCACAATGAACAAAACATGCTAGAGGGATAGGTTCCTGACCCAGAGACTCCCCATACTCTGGAATAGACTGCCCATACATGTCAAGCAGAGCACCTCCTTGGCCCTCTTCAAAAGGAACCTTGATGATTGGATGGGAGATAGGAAATTCACCCCGGGGATCATGTCAGTCACTCTGCTAGACAGGGGTCTAGAGAAGTAAATATTGTGGGAAGAAATATCCAGGGAATTGTTATGGCTAGGCTTGTATAGGCCCTAGGGCCGATAGCCTAGTACCAACCTATGAACCTATGTAACAGAAGTCCCCATGTAATGAGATGTAGATGGGAGGATGCAGTTATGGAGAATAGGGATTACAATAGTAGGCCTGTAGTACATATTTTGGAATGACATGTTACTGACAGTCAGTTGTCCAGCACCTACAGGCTTCCTTGTCAACTCTGCCTGCTGTGAAGTACATCACAGCTCTGGCCCTCTGAGTCCCTCCTACAATGGTCGGCTCCTGTATGAATGCTACTGGATTGTGTATTAAGCAGTAGTGACAGTAAGTGTACATACTGAGCTTACAAAGTAAAGGAATGAATACAGTAACAGATATTATTGTACTATAACTGTTTTCTGAGGGTTCTGGTGTGTGACAGCCAGATTCCCCACAGTCTGAGAACAACTATTACGTATTGTTCAACTGTTTACCAGACATCCATATTTTTCTGCAGAGGGTCCACATATATCAGGCATATGTACACATTCGCAAACATCTTTGTACTTCAGAAGTTGAACAGCTACAGGGAAGATACTCTACAGCACGTTTGCAGTGCTGTCTGTCATTGCGTCACATGGATGTTGCTGGACTGTCCCCATATACTTGTAGTTGCACTCACCTATTTGTTGGATGGTAGCAGTATGACATGGTACTGGGACGTTGCCCATAGAGGACACACCACAGTTGATGGCATTGATGGGAGTGGAGACATAACAACACACTCCATCACAGCACACAGGGCCATAACCGGTATTCATAGGATCATAGGATCAGAGCAGATTACTAGCCTATTGGCCCTGAGACCCTTATAAGCCTAGCCAAGAGTTTAGCCCATGTTTATACAAGTCAGCACGTGATGTCCCAGCCCAACAGGGACATGGGTGGAATCCCAACCTGTTTCCCATCCAGTTATCCAGGTTGCACTTCAAAAGGGGTAAAGAGGTACTCTGCTTGCCATGAAGATGGAGTCTATTCCACAGATGGGGGAGTCTCTGGAACTCAAATCTGTCCCACCAACAAGTCCTGTTGATGTCACAGACCAAGTTGATGGCATGCATGTGGGTTACTTGAGTGGAGCTTGACTTGCGGATATGCAGCAGACCCATCAAGGTGGGGTCAATGATCACCATGATTGCCAGAAAGAGGTCACATCTGAGGAGTATGTATGAAATTGAGTAGAGGGATAAGGCTTTTAGCCTACTATCTATATATGGTAGATGTTTGAGACCCTGGATTCTCCTGGTGAGGAACTTCTGTGGTCTCTCCAGCTGATGCATGTGCTTTGCGAGGTACATGCCAAAAGGGGCACTGTACTCAATAATGGGCCTTATAAGGGAAGAATTCTGAGATGTTATGGCCTCCTTGTCTCGGGATGAGATGCACTTACTGATGAGGTGGGCCATGTAGAAGGCTTTCTGTACAATGGAAGCAACATGGTGATCAAAAGTCAGGTTGCTATCAACCGGTGTGCCCAAATCCCTATTGACTGATTACATGCTTAGAACATTGTTATTAATGTGATAATTTGTGGGGATGTCACTCTCCCCAAAGGAGATGATGATGCATTTTGTGGTATTCAGCTTGAGGCCATATTTCTGGCACCAGTCACTTGTCTGAATGAGACCCTCTTGGAGGATGTCCACAACACTAGGGAATATAGTGACAGCACCTAGCATGCAGTCATCTGCAAACCTGGTTAGCCATAGCTCACTGGTTTTGCCCTGCACTTCAGAAAAATATATCCCAAACAGCAGACGCTCCAAGACAGAGTCATAGGGTACACCGCTTGTTGCAGGTCTACTACTTGAGGTGGCTTCCCCTATATTGACTAGGTGGATTCTATCAGTACGCCAGTTTGCTACCCATCTGGTAAGATATGGATTACTGTCTAGTTGAGAGAGTTTTGTCTATTATGGCCGAGTGGGGAATAGTGTTGAAGGCTTTGGCCAGGTCAAGGTAGGAGGTGAGCATTGTCCTCCCCTAATCCATGGCTTTGGTGACTGTCTCAAAGAGGTCAACCAAATTTAACAGACATGAACTCCCCTTAACAAAGCCAAACTGTGTGGGATCAAGTGTTTGAAGGTAGCCAATGCCCTTGTTAATGATGTCTGTGATAATCAGTTCCATGGCCTTGCAGATCAGGCTAGATAGGCTGATGGGTGTATAATTTCCCCAGATCGGTGGATGCTCCACCTTTGTGCAAAGGGATGACAGTGGCTGTCTTCCACTCAGCTGGGACAAAGCCAGTACTCAGCCTTTGAAGGAATAAGGTGCCTAATGGTGCTACAAGTTCCTGCCCAAGTTCATGTAGGATGCAGCCTGGGATGTTAACAGGTCCAATAGATGCTGTATGTTTTGCTTTTAGAGAGCAGTGATGACTTGCTCCCTACATATAAGGGGAAGGGGCAGATATTGGGGATGTCCTGATTTACTTATGGGGGAGGGTCAGAGGGCTGAAGTTCTCACTGAATCTGTCAGCCAGCACGTTTGCTATATCTATGGCATTTGTATATGTGGTGTCCTTCACCACCACTTCTGCACAGATCTGGGTGCTTCCTTTGAGGTTGCAGACATATGTGAAGAAGGACTTATGATTGTCTGTAGTAGATGCCACCATTTTGCAGTTGAAGTTTGCTTTGGAGGATTTCAGTAGTGCTCTCATTTACTTATTCAGGCTAAGGAGACAATTGGGCATCTGTTCCATCTTGGTCTTAGACATCAATTTTTTTCCTCTTGTTATAGAGTTTATTTATTGCAGATGTCCACCAGACAGGTTTACGTATCCTTGCAGGGGATGATGTAGTCCTGTCGGGTATTTCTGATTACATGCATCTATATACATGCTTGTATAGTGCTTTGGTGTAGATTTAGGTATTGGTGCATAGCCGGCCTTAGGCATAGGTCAACTAGGCGGCCGCCTAGAGCACCGCTGTAGCAGGGGCGCTTTTCCAGTATTTATTTGGTGTAGGTAGACTAGGATGGGGGGCACCTGGATGGTGTGGGGGGGCACCGTGGAGCCCTTCTGCCTAGGGTACCAGCTGACCTAAGGACACTGCTAGGTGCCAGGTCCTACAGAGGGGAAGGGGGCTGTGAAGCTGTTAATTCCATCCCTCAGGAGGCTGCCATCAACTTTGGAGACACGTTTATGTTTGACCATAGCTAGATGGGTATTGTGGGAAATGATGATTGTGAAAGTGATGGCTTTATGGTCGGATATTATCAGGAAGGATACTGTAGGGATGCTTCAGTGGTTACTCATGTTGTTTAATACCATGTCCAAGATATTTTCATCTCTTGTGGGGGTATCATCTAGCTGTTGAAAGGTGTTTGCATTGACAACATCGATGAATCTCTGGGCATTTGTGTTCTGGTATGAATAGATCTTCCAGTCTATGTTTGGGTAGTTAAAGTCACCCATGATCAGGGTAAAGGGTTGAATTCTGATAGAGTTGAACAGGTCCATATGGGCAGAATGGGCATCTTGAGTCAGACTTGGGGGGCCGGTAGCTAGCTATGATTTGAATAGGGGTCTTGTTTATGGTTAACTACACCTTGAGTGTCTCCTGTGCATCATACTGTTTGACCAGCCAGAAGGTGTGTAGGTCTTTGATATATATATTGAAACTCCACCTCCTTTCGTTTTAATGCCCACATTTTGGGGTTGGAATGTATGATAGGCTGGGAAACCAGGTAAGGCTGGGGTGCTGTCCACAGCTGCAAACCAGGTTGCTGTGACTGCACAGATGCGTTTTCCAGGGTTAAGAATGATTGCAATGCATGCAGTTTCATGTTTAGACTCCTAGCATTTAGCAAAATGACCGTTAACATGTGTTTTGTTGACATTTATATGTTGGTAGTTTTAACCTCATCGCTTTTCCTAAAAAAGGCACTATGGGGAGGCATGAACATTTGCCAGAAGACTGATGTCCAGGCAAGACAGATGCAGGCTATCTCTGGCAAAGCAGTATGGTCTGTCGATCATATCTTCCCAGGCTGTCAGGTACTGGATCCTCCCTGGGGTGGCAACTGAATCTAAACTAATTGTTAAAGTCAATCATTTCCTGTTTGTATTGAGGCATCATACTGGGTGATGACAGTATGCTGCTTAAGGCTAAGGACATACCTGCCTGCAACACATAATCAGTGAGCTCAATCATGTCTCTCTTCATATAGTGCAGGGAGGTACAACTCACGTGATTCATACCAACATGGACTATAACAGAGAGATCTGTTGTTGAGAGGCATCAGTGCATATGTGATATGGCAGATTCTGGCACCTGACAGATAACTAACAGTGACTTTCTCCTTATCCAGCCTGGTGAGTGGCACATCTGTGTGTCTCACAATGGACTCTCCTATTACTAATATGTTAGGTTTATGGTGAAGCCTTAGTGGCTGTGAGACACAGGTGTGTGAACTAGGTGTGGTATGTGGTATGGAGGGCTGTGGAGATCACATGTGTTTTTGCCTCAGAGGTCACCTTTGTTTGGGTATATTTATGTTGAGGAGCTCCACATATATGGGTGTGTGTTGTGTAAGTGTGGGTGATGTTTGAGGTATAGTGATTGTGTTGACATCCTTTTCAGTGCAAGATATAGGGGCTTGAGAGGGAGAGAGCATAGATTCTAGGTTCCTAATGTACTTGCATCTCTCACAAATTGTGTTCTTAGGTGGTGATAGTAGATGGTTGTCTGTGTACATGAGGCAGTTGGAGGCAGTTGCTACACTGTGTTAGGATGCCCATATCAACCAGACTGGCAGGAGAAACTGTAGAACATTGTCCATCCATATTTGTCAGAATCTGAGAGAAAAAGGCCAGGGAGACCTAAGGGGTGGGCCTAAAGCCCAAGTGCTTAAACCAAAAGTAAGAGGCTTACAATAACACTTACAATTTAGACAGGCTATAAACAAGCATTAATAAATACAACAGAAAAGATGCAGTTGAATACTTTAGAGAACAAGCAGCAAGTAGCAGGAAAAAGCAAGTTGAGCAGAAAAATGCAAGCTGCATTGCCACTATGTTGCTGATAGCCACATGCATACTGTGTTTATAGATGGCAGGATATCATGTGGTAGTTAGCGGAGGATAGTGCTGGCCAATTTGGATGTGCAGATTGTGTACATAGTGGAGCGCAATGTATGTGGTCCTGTGACTTTTTTCCCTCTTGTCTTTCAGAAACCATGCAGAGATGAAGCCACCCACCTTTTATTCCTGCCAAAAACAACATGATCCTGGATGGCCTCAGAATGCATCACAACATCCTGCTTTCCAGGAGTTGCCAGAATTGGGAGCAATGTGCTGCACTTTGGAATGACCTCATCATATCAGTAAACCAAGTAAGGCTACAGGAAAGAAGCTACAAGCATGTCCAATACCAGGTGACCAATATGAAAAATGCTCCACTGCAAAGGGCTGCTGCTGTGGCCAGGGACTGTTCTGCCACCGGTGTAGGGCCTGCAGCAGAACAACCACTCTCAGCCACAGAGGAGTTCCTAGCAAACCTGGGATCAACTACCAGCTCCCAAGCATCCATCACCCCATACGTCATAGAGGTGGGTAGCACAGATTCAACAGCAGAAGCACATCCAGGTAAGCCTCCTGTCTCCATCACTGTAATACTTTAGCAGTCATTGTGGCAACCTCTGCATACCAGTACATGGATGTCAGGTCAATCTGCATGTGGGGGGTTGTTTGTATCAGAATGTCAGCAATGTGCGCAGTATCAGAGTTACTACTGTACATGTTGATATAAGCACATATTATCCTGTTACAATGCCACATTTGTGTTTGCTAACAATTGCTCTCCCTCACATTTCCATAGGTACATCTGCTGTGGCCGAAGTCCACCATCCTGTATCTGATGAATATACAACTGTTTAGGTATGGCTCACATATATCCTAACAATGTTAAGGGCTGCCAGTTTGCCATAGACACAACTGTTATACTTAGCCAGAGTACAATTCTTGTATGTTCAGTTTTGGAGGAGGTTCACTGCAGTGCTTTAAATCAGTAATTGCAGTAGTGTATTTGCTGGAGCTGTAACATATTTGCACTTATTTTTATGAGGTTCTATGCAGTCTGCTATACTCAGGACAATAGTATGGTAAAGACAGGTGCACTGAGTTTTAGGTGTAGGTCCATCAAATAAACTGACATATCGCTTATCTCACAGGTGTATAGTACTGACAACATTTACTGGACATAGCTGCAGTGCATGTTATTAAGAGCCTGTCTTGTCTGTGTATGTCGTAGTCTGCTGGTGTGTTTTGCATGTGATCAGAACCAAGATGTGGTATGTATAATGCAGTTGTGGCACCACACCTGTATGTATGTTTGTGGATCAGCAGAGATAAAAGTGCAGGTATTAATGTAGGTATGTTGTCTTCCTCCTCACAGATGACCATGGGGGTTGGAGTGTGCCTCTCTCACCACCTGATGTCAGTATCTCATCGGACTTTGATGATGATGGTGGCCACAGTGAGGGAGTGAGGCACAGGTGTAGTTGCTGTTGACTGAATCTGTCCCATGGTTTGATATCCCACTTCCTCCCCAAATGTCCCCGCAGACAGTCAGTATGCCCACACATACCCAGCTGTGACCACAGATATTGGACAGTCAGAGTTTGGCGGCATCAAACAGGAGATATTAGTGAGGGTAGACACTAGCTATAGCCAGAGAGCTGGCGAGGTCCCACAAAAGCAGATTGACAGGGGTGCTCAAAAGAGGACTGCTGCCCATCTCCCACCTGTCACAGGTATCACATCATAAGTCACTTGATGCATTTTTCAGTCTGTCATGAAGGCACAGGCACATTCTGAACACAACACCAGATGGATGCTCAGGATCCTGGCATCCGTGACTCTATCCACAACATTGGTGATGCTATGCATTGCTTCACTGATGTGGTAGGAGTAGGGCATTGGATACATGGCCGTAGGTCAGCAACAACATCTGTTCAGAGTCCACGTGGCCATGCACACTCACTCTCCCATAGTGGCAGTACCTCCAGCACTACAGACAGGAGAGTGCTGCACACAACATGATGTGGCAGGCCTTGGGCACATGGTCTTGGGTGGTCCCATGAGGGACAATGTACCAGAAGACACCAGTCACCATCAGCAACTAGTACCACATCTGACCCTGGGCATGGTGGTGCCAGTGCCACTCCTGGCAGACCCAGTTCCCATGTTCATGGCCAGAGATGGTGAACTGTCTAGTCTGCCATGTATGGTCCACTGCTGTCCAACATACCCACATGTAGGTCTAGCACATGGCTTAACTGTGTGTGTAGGTACAGATAAGCCCAGCATCCTGCATGTATGTGTGGACATTAGTACATCCCCATACCACATATACACACACACACACACACACACACACACACACACACACACACACACACACACACACACACACACACACACGTGCGCGCACACACATATATATAAGGGGTGTAACTGTAGCTGTGTGTATGTCTGTGTTATGTGACTGTGTTATATAGATATATGTGGAAAGTCTAAATCACTCTACACCTTTATGTAACTCTGTATATGGGGGATAGGGAGAGACAGATAAGTATACATAGCTGCCTGTATGCACACACATATTTTCATATATCAGTTCCTCAGACAAATGAGGCATCAGACATGGGCTCAAGTTAGCTAAGTGTAGGAGCCTGCCCAATGTGACTGTCAGTACTTATACGGTGACTCCAGGCCAGACCTACCTGTACTCCAGTCCAGGATTTTGTGTGCTGCAGCCACTCGCTGCTGCACCTGATTCAACAGTCACCTCCTTGATATTTTGACCAAGGCATTCTCTGGCTGTGTGCTGAACATAATATATGTCTCATACCTATCAATACTGATGATTGTAATAAAATGTACAGAGTTCTGCATATGTATGTTATGTTGTACATAGCATTGTTGATTTCTGGTACATTACTGGCAAATTGTTATAGGTTGACATTAGGACATGCTGACAGACATTTGAGTTTCTGACTCCATACACATCAGCAAACTCATGCTAATGCATGGGTTCTTATTCTCTGCACTTTATATATTTGTCTGGCCAGTAGTTAATCCTTTCCCTTGTATTTGGGCCTTTATCCCACCACTGTTCATGGTTTTGTGCAGATTTCAGGGATGTAAATGGTTGTGGGTATGATGTGATTGGGGTACACGCTGTAAGAGCAGATACAGCATGACTGTCTACATACCTCTTAATGTATATGTTTCTGCAGGATGTCCAGCATTCCACTCCATATGTCTGCTCTGTTCCTCATATAGTTGTGGTTTCCCGGTAATATACTAATAACTGGAGCCTGCAGAAAAGCACTGACACAGTTAAGTGATGGCATTTACATCCTGCTGCTAATCTGACCTCTTGCAATCTGCTGTTATACTAGCCACTTGCAAGGTTACTCAGAGCATATGTATAATGTCTGTTTGTTTGGACCTCTGCCACCCCATTGTCTCTGCCTTTGTCCAACTTTCTGGCTTGAACAAATTGAGGCATATTGACAGTCTGTAGGACTCCTACCATAAGAATATCTCACATGCAAAATTTGTACGTGCAGCCAGCTTCAAACCATCAACACCATTAACCATGCTAATGTTCTTAGCCCAGTGAGCCACCAGAAGGTGAGGTTTAATTCCACACACTATCAACAGCAGACAGACAGACATACACTGACTGTGTGTGCCCTACTGTGACCCCTGTGTTTTGTGTAAAATAGGACATTTGGACAAGTTCTTTGTGACTACCCTGGGATTATGTGGTCTGCAGATATATCCTTGCAAAAATATACTGTTACTGCAGTTGTATGGGAGCACTGGTGTGTTCGGGGTAGTGGACTCTGGGATTGACAGTGTTGCATCTGTCCTATGACCCCACTATTTGGCATTCCCCTCCCATGCTGCAATGGGTTTTCCAGCCCTCTGACCTCATGCATGTTATGGGGTACCCAGTATTGGGCAGAGTACCTGTTGTGCCAAGTAGCTGTTAGCTTTCTGCAAGTAGCCCAGCAACCCACTGTATTCCCTTACATACATGCACCAGGTCTATATATATGCTACCATAGTCTAGTACCCCATACATTTGTAGTAAAGGAGAGTGACTTACGTTGTGGATGTAGCAGTTGAGAGACTTGTGTTTCAGGGATGACTCTGTCTAATGCACACAGAACACACCCAATACATGGTAAGGTAGAGGTTGTGTGGTGTGGTTGGCATCATTTTTACTATGTATGTGAGTTGGAGTAAGGTGTCAGTCCCTAGGACCCTAGGTTGTCAGTGCATGTGCTATGCGTTGCCTCTTTGCCGAGGTCAGGGCATACTGGGCATCCCTACAGCTGCCTACAGGGACAGGCTCAGGGGGTTCCTCCTCTGTATCCCCCTGTGCCTGTGGCTGTGGGGACCTAGGCTCTGGTGGGAGACTGTGTGTCCCTTTCCTGTGATGGTCCTGCCACAGCTGTTTTTGCAGGATCATATTGTGTAACATGGCACATACTGTGAACATCTATGCAGATGCTGATGGAGAGTACTGCAGGGCTCCACCTGATATAACAAGGCACCTGAACTGTGACTTAAGTAGCCCAAGCACACTATATATGATGTTCCTAGCTTGTGCGTGAGCCTCATTATGGTATTCTTCGGTAGGTGTGTGTGCATTTTTGATGGGTATCATCATCCATGGTTACAGTGCTTAGTCAGCATCCCCCAGAAGATGGCTGTACAGTATGCTTCCCATGGCAAACGTCTGGTACAGCTGTAATGCATGCCAGATATGGGAGTCATGATAGCTGCCAGGGCTGCTAGCATGCACTTATGATAATGCCCTGGGCATTGCACAGAATCTGGCAGTTGACAGAGTTATACCCCTTGCAGTTGACATAAGCACTACCCTCCTCACTAGGTGGTGCTTCAATGTGTACATGAGTCCAGTCTATGGCAACCAGCACCTCATGGTAGTGTGCTACATGGTGGAAGAGATGCATACTGCTGCCCCTCTCCTCAGGGGTGCAGGGTAAATAAATGAGCTCACTGGTATGTGTTTACATGGCATCCATTAACTGGTGGAGTACCCTGGATGCAGATGCCTGTGAGAATCCTATTATTCTCCAGGTGGTCTTTGAAAAGTACCTGTAGCTACTATTCTAAGGACTCTACATACCTTTGTTTCCACTGAGATGGGTTCCCATCAGTTGGCTCTGGGTCTGAGTTGTGGGCGGCAAAGATCGGTGAGTTCTTGTAGTATGTCCCTTTCCACCCTGTAGTTCTCTACAGTCTCCAGCTCGTGTATCCCCTGGAAGGTTACCCTGGGCCTGAACACTTTTCTCCTTCTCAGTCTAGGTCGATTGTCAGCAGCACCACCAGCACTGCCCTCAGCCTCTAGCACATACAGATGTAGCAGAGCAGCAGCAGCCCCTAGTATTCTGTCAGTTAAAATTCTGAAGTGTGTACTCCATTGGTGCAGAGTATATGTGAAAAATCAGATTGTAGGGTGTATACATACCTTATAGTGGTGTGCTACAGATGCAGCCTGTGTGATTGGCTAACTATGATGCATTCCACCTGCCAGGTATATCATTGAGGGGATTGAATGGCCCAGTGTCTGTGGAACAAGGCTGAATAATACTTTTTATACCCTAGTACTTTGCTGAGCTGTGCAGTATGCAAACAGACACCGCTGAGCTCCAATCCACTTAAACATAATGTGACAGAACCCCTTTTGATGTCAGCTACCTCTTCTGTGGACACCAACACAGTTCAGGTGCTACACCAGTTTTATCTGCAGACACAGTAACCCATTTTTGCTGTTTAGTTACCCCAGCTTATTTGCATACTGATCCAGGCACACAACCTGGATACTTCACCATTCCAGGGCCTGCCTCCTTAGCAAACACTAAAATCTACCATTGTACATACTGCTTGCAGGGCCCTATAATGCATTATTCTCACATATGCCTTGTTTTTGGATTTTACAATTTTTATTTTTTTTTCATAACAGCATGTTTGTGTGCCACTGCATGGTGCACAAACATGATATGGCTATTAAAAACATATTTTTTATTATTTTGCATTATTTTTTGCACATAAAGGGCATAGTTATGAAAATAGCTGTCCCTAATATGCAATCCCTGACCTAAATGGGCTTTTACAGCCCCTGTTCTATTTTTCCCTTCTTGTACATGGTAATTTTCAGTGTACACTTTGGACACCTACACGGGGCCTGCATGAATACCTATATGTTTGCTAGTTTACTCCAACAGTCTCATTTAACCTCATTTGCATGAAATTCACCTTCTTATGATGTGATTTGCATTCCATGGACACTTACGTGTCCTCACAGTCATGCAAGCTCCTCTGCTCTGTTTACTGGAGCACATGACTGCTGGTTTCCATGTTGGAGCCATTTCACTCTGCCTACATGGAAGATCACTCCATTTAGGCTTAATTAAATTCCCCCATAGATATATATATACCAACTCATATATCACCATACCAGAGAGAAGGGAATATTCTGGGAAATAATCATCTCGAACTTGGTATATATATATATATATATATACAAGTCGAATTTTTCAGCCATTTAGTCTGCGTTTCAGGATTCACAACATTTCAAATGGTTAACTTCAAATGCACATCGTGAACCAGCTGCCATCTGCCTTCAACACAACCTCAAATGCAAAGCAGTTTCAAAAAATATCTCCACCTGCTTCTCCTTAACTGTAAAGCCTTGTCCTGCTCTTCTTCTCTTGGTTAAACAGTTGTTTTCTGTACTACTTCCTTCTCTTACACCACAGAGTGTTTCCTATCATCAGTAACTCTAGAATTTTACTCTATTCATAACTTCTGGTGTGAATCCTTACCCTTTTCTTTTATGTAATCTTGATTATGCAGCTTAGCAATGCAATCTTGCCTTGACCCACTTTTACTCTTAGTCTTCTAGATTACTATGCATTGTAGTATGAATGTCTGTCAATATTTAGGTCTTCATTTCTCTTTTTCTCTACTTGCATTCCTCTTCCCACTCTTCTACAGTTGTGTGCCCTAGCTACTTTCTCCACTGCAGTCCCATTTTTTATTGATTTTTTTTGTTCTTTGACAACTGTCACTTGTCATTTTCACCTTGATTCCTTGTCAATGTTAAATCTTAATCACTATATTTCAAATATTGTTTGTACTCAGAAAGGGTCTGCTATAATATTTGTAGATTTTTCTCTCACTAAATATGTTTTTGGAGCTTTCCTCCCCTGGCTCCACTGAAAGGGGGTCTTGCAGGGTCAGTTCAGAACTTCTCAGTAACAAAATAAATACAGTTTCTGAATTATTTAAATCTGTTTTGCTTTGGAATATAAACTTGTTTTGCCCTATATCTTTTTTTACAGTGCATGACAGAAAACTCAGCATAGCAGAGTTTTCTAAAAACTTAGCTTATATGTTTAGTAGGATGCTGATGATATTGCCTTTCATATTCTCCATTACATTAAACAGTTCAAGATTTAGTATCTTTATCAGTATTTATTTTATTCATTTGTTGTTCTTCTTTCGGCTTTTGCCAGTTAGGGGTCACCACAGTGGATCACCTGTCTGCTCATGATTGACAGTGGTGTTTTACAGTGTCGATTTGCCAGCCCGGCACCCAACCTTCCACAGAAGGCACACACACGCACTCACACCTAGGGCCAATTTTAGAGTGTCCAATCCACCTGCAGCATGTCTTTGGGATATGGGAGGAAACCGGAGGACACCCACACGACCACATGGAGGACATGCAGACTCCACACAGAAGGCACCCCAGCCGAGGATTGAACTAGAGAACCTCTTGCTGTGAGGCGACAATGCTAACCACTGCACCACCGTGGCCATCCTAGTTTATTCATTTGTTAATGAGGTAAAAAAATGGTCACTATGTACTATATTCAGGCATGACCTGGCACACCAGTTCAAGCATTATAACAACATATATGAGCAGTTTAAAGCAGCCACTTTAAAAAAAAAGAAATGTTCTGTTAGTGGCCACTATGGATGTAATACAGAAGGCATTATTTATTGTCTGAGGTGTCCCTGCAACCTATACTATATAGGACAAAGTAAAAGAAAGTTTAAGGTGTGGTTGCAGGAGCACATCAGAAAAGTTAAAAATAATAGAGCTAAAAGCTCTATAGCTATGCACTTCTTTGAAAAACACAATGGTGACCACACTTTATTGCAGGCTACTGTTTTAGAAAAAGTTTTTGTTAAAACTGGAGATGAAGGTTTGTTAAAAAAACATGCTGTTAACAAAGGAAGCAATATATATTTTTCCAGAAGGACTTAATTTAGAGTTGGACTGGAAGTGTTTAATTTGATTGTTTTATTGCATTTTATTGTTTTATTGCATAATGGGATAATTAATTAACTGTGGGTTTGTATATAGGGAAGGTTTTTTATGTATTGTGTATCACTTCTTGAAGGCTGTTTGGCCGAGGCGCTAAAGTGCAATAAAAGTGGAATGGAGCCTGGTGTTGCTTTTTTATCTTGAATTTATTTTTTCTGAATTTTTGGATTCAGTGTTTGCTGTGGTTTTTATTGTGGAGTTTATGGCTACGGATCCTTCTACTAACATTCCCCGAGTTTTTCATGAAGAATCTTTAGCTTCTACTTCTGTTTCAGGTTATAATGGATCATCCTCAATTTGGGGGTTAGATGTTTTAACCCCGCAATCTAATTGGGCTAGCGGAATGGAGGGAGGACATCAGGGAGTACTTTCTGGTATGCAGCTGGGTGGGAATTCTTCTAACAATGTGGTTAAACAGTTTGTTGAAGAAAGAGCTCAAAGGGCTACTAACCCGTTTGCTGAAGTTGGACATACAAATGTTTCCAATTTACCATCAGAGGTGCGGTCATTAATAGAAAGTTTTGAAAGATTGATTTTTAAAGAGACACGGTGAAAGTTCAATTTATTGGGACTGCAGCATTACGTTGTACTCGATATCTCACCCAGCGGACTAAGAGGTTTTAAAAGTCCCGCTACACCCTTTGACATTCATGGCCCAATTGAAAAAATGTTCAGATAGTGGTGGCTATCGGCAGCACATAAGTGTGCAATGGAATGGCTAACTATTCTTATTGAAAGGGATTGGATAGAACAGCAAAAATTAAAGGAAGAGGTAACAAAGATGTATAATGCGATCCTAGGGAAAATAGGGTCGATGAAAATGACTGGTGTTTAAAAATATGCATGATAAGCTAAGTAAATATGAAAAAGAACAAATTGATGGTAAATTGGTAAAAAATAAGCGAGATATTCGTGTCTATAATAATGGGAGGGCCTTTTTGTGGTGCTCCAATAATAAAAAATCAGGTCGGCTATCCAATGGTTTGCATGAGAATGAAGGTAAATGCAAACAACGGTCTATTTCTTTTGCTTCTTCCGATGGAGCTGGATACATGACGGACTTAGAAAATGATAGCCAGATGTTTCCTCCTCTTCTGCCTGTACAAGAGCCTGCCATGTATGAACAACGCTTTTGGAACAATAATGAAGCGGGGAAGAACTTTAAGAAGCGAGGAGCATTTTTGGGACAAGAACAACAAATGGATGGACATTTTAAACAAATGTCTAACCGAGGTAGATGGCAATGATTTTATTTTTTATAATTGTGTAGTAGATGTAACACGTTGTTCCTTGACAGAGGAACAAGTGAATGTATTAAATTTGGGATTAAAATTTATCCAGACAGTTATACCAAGGTTACATGTGATTAAACAGGAACTTTTTCGGCTGGTATGAAAAGTGCATCTTAAATGTTATTTGCCATTCTGTAATCCAACCGAAAACAATGATGTAGATGAAAATGACTATATGAGTGATGAGGAAAGTTTTCATTCATGTTTGTCTGATGTAGATGATTTAGTAATGAACGCAAATTTGTACTGTTTGTTGAATGACAAGAATGTATGCTTCAAAAGTACTTTTATTCCGCCCTATGCAAACAAATGTGTTAAACTTTTTACAGAAATGGTAAAATTTCCCGTAGAACACTTGTATACTGATTTTTTTGTAAGGAAGAATGAAATAAGTTACAATTTAACTAAACTGAAATGGAAGTCTCTAAAGGATTTGGTAAAAAGGAAGGACCTAATTATTAAACCAGCGGACAAAGGTAACAAAATTGTAGTGATGCATCACACACAATATTTACAGATGTGTATGAAACATTTAGTAGATAATACTGTGCATGAAGTAAGTAGTATGGAAATTTATCTAAGGTCAGTAGAAAGATTTAGACAGCTGTTAAATAAGGGACATAGATTAGGATATATTACATATCAAATGGCCAAGAAAGAATGTAATTTAGAAAATATAGGTATGGCCATGTTCTATTGTCTCCCTAAGCTGCATAAGAATGAAAAAAGCCCCCCAGGGAGACCAATAGTGTCAGCAGTTAAATATTTCCTGCATAATATAGGTATTATCTTGCATAACTTTCTACTCCCTTATGTGATAAAACTTCAGTCATACATTAGGGACTCCTTTGACTTCCTTCAGAAAATAGATACTGTGCAATGGAACCCAAACATGTATTGGGTATCTATTGATGTAAAAAGTCTGTACACCAGTATTAAAGATAAAGATGGAATAGCAGCTATACAATATTTTTTGAAAGATACTCCAGTATGCAATTATGTTAAAGAATTGTTGCAATTTTGTCTTTTAAATACATTTTTTAGTTTTTAGTAATGTAATATACCATCAATTACAAGGCACTGCCATGGGGGCATCTTTTGCCCCCATGTATGCCAATTTATTCATGGGAAAATTTGAAATGGATTATGTTTATAAACATTCTTTTTACCAGCAATATGTTATATCTTACTTTCGATATATTGATGATTTAATATTTATATGTGAGAATGGAAAACAGTATGTTCAGGAATTTAGTGTAACAGTGAATTTTTTAGATTTATGTTTGTGTGGGGGTAGTGATCAGTTCATTAAAACTTCCATACATGGGAAATTTATGGATGGAAGTCAATTTTTGCATGGGCTACTTGTCATCCAGCACATACAGTTCAAGCTCTTCCATATGGAGAATTGTAGAGGGTTTGTAGAATTTATAATGATTATTTAGATTTAGAGAAATAGATCAAATAAACAATGGTGGTGTTTGCACAAAGGGGATATAATAAAGAAATTTTAAATATGGCAGTCAATAAGATTTGTTCTACCAAACAAAGGGGAAATAAATCAAATGTAGAGTTAACTAATAAGAATGAAGAAGATAAAAAGTTTTTTGTAATTACATATTAAGTGATAAAGTTAAGGATGATATTATTAATCACTGGGATTTTTTACAAAAAGATGCTTTGTTATGAAAAAACATAAATAAGAAAGTATATATGAGATATATAAGAGAGGACATAATTTGAAGGATATTTTGGTCAGAGCTTATTTTATATCACCTGAAGTCAGCCTTTTTTGTCTCCAAGATTAAATAGAACAGTGACCTGTAACAGTTGCAGTGTATGTAAACATATAGTGTCTACATTTACTATGATAAACTAAAAGAAATTTGCTGTTAGTGGCCACTATGGATGTAATACTGAAGGCATCATTTATTGTCTGAGGTGTCCCTGCAACCTATACTATATAGGACAAAGTAAAAGAAAGTTTAAGGTGCGGTTGCAGGAGCACATCAGAGATGTTAAAAAGAATAGAGCCGAAAGCTCTATAGCTATGCACTTCTTTGAAAAAAACAATGGCGACCACACTTTATTGCAGGCTACTGTTTTAGAAAAAGTGTTTGTTAAAACTGGAGATGAAGGTTTGTTAAAAAACATGCTGTTAACAAAGGAAGCAATATATATTTTAAAATATAACACTCTTTTTCCAGAAGGACTTAATTTAGAGTTGGACTGGAAGTGTTTAATTTGATTGTTTTATTGCATAATTGGATAATTAATTAACTGTGACTTTGTATATAGGGAAGTTTTTTTTTATGTATTGTGTATTACTTCTTGAAGGTTGTTTGGCCGAGGCGCTGAAGTGCAATAAACGAGTAGAATGGAGCCTGGTGTTGCTTTTTTATCTTGAATTTATTTTTCTGAATTTTTGGATTCAGTGTTTGCTGTGTTTTTTATTATAAAGCAGCCACTTGACCTGTGTGTTTACTGGAAGAAACTTTAAAACTCTGAGAATACACATACAGATAATGACTAGAGGTCAGGGATGCAGTTAGGACCCTTGATCTTTGGGGCAGAGATTATAACCAGTAAAATATTTTCAGAGCCAGACCACTGTGAAATGAGGCCCTAGATGGGGCAATGGCCTCACAGATGGGTTGGTATAATAGTCAGGGTCTTTATTTCACAGATACAAGGTATACTTTTTTTCTAACCTCTGAGGGCATTGAGCAGCCTTAAAATGGTTCAGAAGGGCAGTTATCCTACTTACTTATGAACCTATCACTTAAAAAAATTAATAAAACAGTGGATTTTTTACCAACATATTTTTTTTGAACCATTAAAACTGGGAAACTCTAATGAGTGAATATAATCCTAAGTACTGAATGTGGCAGTTGGTGTCAGATTAAGGATCTTGTCTCCCCTACCTTAGGTAATGGTTTTGAAACTGAATAAGTCACACACACACACACACACACGTGCACAAGCGTGCACACACACACACACACACACACACACACACACACACACACACACACACACACACACACACACACACACACACACACACACACACACACATGCACGCACATACACACACACACACACACACACACACACACACACACACACACACGCACACACACACACACACACACACACACACACACACACACACACACACACACACACACACACACACACACACACTTGCACTCTTCAGCTGCTGTGCTGTTAAAAATCTGCTAACCTATTCAGATGGAGCTTATGTTCCACGTCTTGCTTTTATATGATGCTATGTGCTCTGCAGCTTTCTCTTTTTGCACTCATATAAGATAGATGTGCTTTGCTTAAAAAAATTATCTTCACCCTACATTTCAGTTAAATCATGTGCCCAATCCATGTTTCAACTCCAGCCAGTAGGAACTGTAGCATGCTGTATTCTGATCAGCAAGGCAGCCAACAGGAGCTGTAACATGCAGTGCTCTGGGCAGGAAGTTATTATTATTATCTTTTTATTTTTTTTACTTAGCATGCTAAACATGATGCCAAGCAGATTTTTTTTGTTGTGGAAATCCATGCTAAACAGGATTTTTTTAGGTAAGAGGAGAACTTTTTAATGTTGCACATTTTTTTTAATTAGTTCTTGCATGACCAGGTCCCCCAGCCAGCATGGAGCCTTAGGCATCTAGCTATGTCACCTTGTGTTTGACCTGTATTTGACCATTGCATTAGTATGGCCACAAGGAGCTGTGCTGTCACCAAATTATTTTTTGTGTGGGTATGTGTTACGATATACCCATTTAATCGACTGCATCATTTTTATGGGCATTAGTCTAATTAGATCACCTCCAAACTCTGGATCCCACCCAGTTTGTGTTTGTGAAAGGCAGATCATGCCTCCTGAACCTGATTGACTTCATTGGGGCAGTCACCAAAGCCGTAGATGAGGGTATGGTGGTTCACACAGCCTATCTTGACCTCGCCAATGCTTTCGACACCATCCCCCATTCTGGAATTATAGCCAAACTCACTAAACTAGGTATAAATCCCTACGTCACAAGATGGGTTGCCAACTGGCTCACTGACAGAACCCACACTGTAAAGGTTGCACACTGCAAATCTGACCTCAAACCAGTGACAAGTGGAGTATCACAGGGTTCAGTACTGGGACCTCTCCTGTTTGGTATCTACTTCTCTGAAGTACAGGCTAACACAGAAGGCTTCTGGCTGATGAAGTTTGCAGATGACTGCAAACTAGGGGCCATAGTCATCTCCCCAAATGATGTGAAAATCCTACAGAAGGGCCTTGCTGAGATAGATGCCTGGTGTCAGAGCCAAGGCCTCAAGCTCAGTGCCAAAAAGTACATTGTCATCCCCTTTGGTAAAAACTCTGTACCCATGAACTACTGCATAGATAGCAGTCTACTTAATACCGAATGTGTGATAAGAGACCTTGGGACTCAGGTGGATAGTAGTCTGTCCTTTGATAGTCACATCATCACAGTAGTCAGGAAGTCCTTCTACATGGCACACCTCATCATAAAGGTGCTCTCATCCAGGAGAAAAGAGGTCATTGTTCCCCTCTACTCGACACTCATTAGAGTTCAATGCCCCTTTGGAATGTACCTCACAAGATATCTGCAGCAGCTGGAAAGGCCACAGAAATACCTCACAAAGAGGATTACTGGCCTGAAACAGATGCCCTACACTGACCATCTCAAAAAACTCCAGCTTTACTCCATAGCATAACGCCTACTCCTTGGTGATCTCTGCCTAACATATAAAGCTACAGAGCTGTTGGACATACTACACCTAAAAAATTCCCAATCCCTCTGAGCTACATGCTCTAGGGACCTAAATTTTGTCACCACAACAAACAGGACATGCTGGAGGGATAGATTCATGTCCCAGAGACTTCCCATACCCTGGAACAGGCTACCCATCGATGTCAAGCAAAGTTCTTTATTAGCACTCTTCAAGAAAAATCTTGATGAGTGGATGTGAAATAGGAAATACACCCTGGGGATCACTTCTGTGTCTCTGCTCGACAGTGGCACAGATAAATAACTTTTTTGGGTGGCGTAAGCCAGGGAAACTTGTTGGCTAGGCTTAGGTAGGCCCTTGGGCTGATAGCCTAGTACCTACCTATGAACCTATAGGTAAATAGAATGTATTTTATGGCAGGCTTATGCCTGAGTTTTTGTGAGTCTGACCAATGACAACGAGCAGATAAATTTGTGAAATGTTTTAAATACTTTAAGTTTCTAGAGTTCCTGTAATATCTTACAATCAGTGAAATGTTGTTTCAGAAAATAGCTTTTTTTAATACTACAGATCACTGTACACTTTGTGCACAGCTGTCATGCTGTTTGATTGAAACTGCTGAGGACTGCTAGTGGAGTTTTTCACTTTCCTCATTTTGTGTAACTATGTAGTTGATATATATGTACAGGGGAAGAAGGGTGACTGGCTCACCAACAAAAAGCAAAAAATACTTTCTTTGAATGGTGAATTTTATTATTTCCCCATTCAATGATGCAGATTATGCTTAAATAAGGGTTAGGGAAGAACTTGGTTTTACATGGATGGGGAGTCTTTTCCAGAGAAAGGGAATTCACTGAGATACATATCCGTCTCTTCAACCTGTCCTATTTATTTTGTAAGCAAAATGTAGTTCTTTAAATCTAGTAGTCCTGATGCTGTTTGTTTTGCAGATGTAAACAAAGTACATGACAGCCAGGATCAGGGATACCTTGTATACCAAGCTTGGATCACCTCTCAGTAATCTGTAGGAGAGTGAGTACAGAGATAGGATTTTGAGGTGGTCTGCAGACGACATTACGTTTATTCCCTGTATTCTTTTTGTAGGGAACCTTCATTTATGTTTCAATCTCTGCATGTATCAGCTAAGGTACATGCCATAGAAGGCATTATACTCAAAGATGTGCGGGCCAAGCACAGAAGTACAATGACTATCCTGGACCTAGATACCATGCTTTTACTTATAAGTTGAGCAACATAAAAGGATTTCCTTACTACCTTGGTCAATGTTGGTTGAAGGCCAAGTTATTTTCTACAACTTTTCCTAGATCCCTGACTAGTGGGTCAACTGTTAGACATATTTTATCAATGACTTAGTTTCCTGGGGTGGCTTTCTTCCCAAAAGGTACTATTTCTTGGCATTGAGTTTTAAGAAGTGGCTTTGGCATCAGTCATTTGTCTGTCTTAGACCCTCTTGTAAGATGTTGGCATCTTGGGACAATTCTATGACTGCTCCTAGAACAATAATCTGCAGATGTAAAGCAGAGGCCTTTGACATTGGCCTTGACTTCCAATAGGTAGATACCAAAGAAGAGCAGGACCAGTGCAGAGTCCTGATGGACTCCACTGATGACTGACCTCTTTGTGGTGGTGGTCTCATCAATCCTAACAAATTAAGTAAGTTGCTGAAAATGCCCAAGTGGGATATTGTGTCATATGCCTTAGCCATGACAAGGTAGGCAATATGCACCATTTTAACCTCATCCATTGTCTTGGTGTCCTTCTCAAAGAAATCCTCTGGGTTCAGTAGGCATTACCTTCCTTTGATAAAGCCAAACCAGGATGGACCCAGTGTCTGAAGGTCTCCTCTGTCTTTGTTGATAATTTCCATGGTAATTCTTTCCATGACTTTGCATTTAAAACTAGTCAGACTAATGGGACTGTAGTTCCCAGGAAGTGTTAATGGTCCACCCTTTGCAGTCCTCCATTCTCATGATTTGGAGTCTGTTTTGAGATTATAGTTAAATACTATCTCCTGTGGTCCTGACTGACCATAGTTAGACTATTCAGGAGGCATCCTAGGAAATTATTGGGGATCATTGAGTCTGTCTTCTTGGCCTGATTGAGCACAGCCTGAACAGCATCTCTGTCTATAGTTATATATAAAAATAGCTCACTACATCTTTCCCTAACAATTTGTTAGTTCCTACCACTTACAGCTCCACTTCCCCTGCCTCCAGTGCTAATCACCCCTCTCCCCTCACCCTCAAACCCATTCCTGTCAACACCATAAAAAAAGTCTTCAAAAATTAAAACCATGCTCTAATGCCCCAGATAACCTACCATCTAACTTCCTCAAGCAAGCTGCTGATGGCATAGCTCTTCCCATCTGCATCCTAATTAATCATTCAATTCAAGAATCCTATGTACCCCTCCTTTGGAAAAAAAAAACGTTATCATTCCCCTACACAAATGGGGCAACAACACTGACATCTCCAATTTCCATCCAATAGCCATTCTCTCCCCTATCTCTAAAATTCTTGAAAAATGTTTTCACCTGCAACTCTTACATTATCTTTTAGACTATCTGTTGACCCCAACACAACATGGATTTAGACCTGAACACAGTACCACTACAGCCCTTCTGTCCTTCCTTGATATCAACAACTGTGTTCATGACTCAGGCAATACTGTATCTACCTTTCTCCTAGACTTATCTAAGGCCTTCAATACCATTTCTCATAACTTACTTTTCTCCAAGCTCTCTCATCTTAATCTTCCCTCCTCTTCCATCAATTGGTTTTCCAGTTATCTCTCAAATAGCAACAGGCTGTCAAGTGGAAAAACTGTACCTCTTCCTACCTTGACACTCTGACAGCCATTCCCTAAGGTTGCATCCTGGGTCCCTTAGTATTTAACATCTTCATTAATAACTTTCATCATTGTATCCCAAATGCTAGACTTGTCCAATATGCAGATGACTACACCATTATTTGCTCTTATGAATCTCTCCGTAAACTCATGCAAGTAACTCGGGATGTCTTCACCAGCACTGAGACTTGGATGCTGAACAATCACCTAGCTCTCAATGCATCTAAAACCAAAATCATGATCTTTATCCCATCAAAAACACAAAAAGAGACAAGAACTCCTTCTCTATAGTTAGCCAAAACATGACTCCCTTCGAAATAGTCCCCCATACAAAGCTTTTTGGTGTCCTTATTGATGAACAACTAAAGTATGATATTAGGTTCATAGGTAGGTACTAGGTTATCTCCCCAAAGGCATTTATAAGCCTAGCCAGAATGTGTTGGCATTTGCCACCCCCTTAGATTAGTTCCCTGTGCCTCTGTCCAGCAGAGCCACTGAAGTGATCCCCGGGGTAAACTTTCTGTTTCCCATCCACTCATCAAGGTTTCTCTTGAAGAGTGTTAGTGAGGAGCTCTGCCTAATGTAGATTGGAATCTTGTTCCAAAGCATGGGACGTCTCTGGGACAGGAATCTATCCCTCCAGCATGTCCTATTTATCGTTGTGGTGAGGTTTGGATCCCCAGAGCATGTGGCTCGAGGGGATAAGATTTTTTATGTGGAGCATGTCCATCAGTTCTGGGTTGGTCATGGCCTTGTATGTCAGGCAGAGATCACCTCTGAGTAGGCGGTATGCAACCGAGTACAGCTGAAGTGTCTTCAGTCAAGATGCATAGGGCATCTGTTTGAGGATAGTGATCCTCTTGGTGAGATACTTCTGTGGTTTTTCCATCTGTTGCAGGTGTCTTGTAAGATACATCCCAAATGGGGCATTGTACTCTATGATGGGTCTGATGACCAATGAGTAGAGGGGCACAATGACCTCTTTTGATCGAACCCTTTTGTGATAAGGTGGGCCACGTAGAAGGATTTTCTAACCACTTTGTCAATGTGATTATCAAAGGAGAGATTACTATATACTTGGTTCCTCAGATCCCTTATTATGTCTTCCGTATTTACGAGACAATCACATATGTGGTAGTTTGTGGGTACTTTGTTTTTTCTAAAGGAGATGACTATGCACTTTTTGGCATTTAGCTTGAGGCCATGATTTTGGCACCAGGTATCCGTCTCAGTGAAACCCTTTTGGAGGATGTCTGTGTCAGCCGGAGAGTCAATTATAGCCCCTAGTTTGCAGTCATCTGTGAACTTGGTCAGCCATAGACCTCCTGTGCTTGCCTGCACCTATGAGAAGTATATGCAGAACAGGAGGGGTCCTAGGACTGAGGCCTGGGGAATGCCACTTGTAACCAGTTTAGAGTCAGACCTAGCTCCCACAACTCTTACCTTGTGGGTTCTGTCTGTGAGCCAGTTGGAAACCCATCTTGTGATGTAGGGGTTTATGTTCAGGCTGGTGAGCTTGTCTATAATACCAGAATGGGGAATAGTGTCAATGGCCTTTGTGAGGTCTAGGAAGGCTGTGTGTACCACCTTTCCCTTGTCTATAGCCTTGGTAAATGTCTCAAAGAAGTCCACTTGGTTTAGGAGGCATGATCTGCCCTTATCAAACTGAACTGGGTAGGATTCAGTGTTTGGAGGTTCCCAATGTCTCTGTTAATGAGTTCCATGATGATGTGCTCCATAGCCTTGCAGACCAAGCTAGTCAGGCTTATAGGGAAACAGTTCCTGGGGTCTGTTGTGGCTGCACCTTTGTGGAGCTGAATAACCGTTGCTGTGTGCCACTCTATGGGTACATAACCTGTGGAGAGGCTGAGTTTGAACAGTGTGTTTAGGTGAGGGGTTAGTTTGTCTTTTTGCTCATGTAGAACGCAGCCTGGGACACTGTCTGGTTCCATTGATGCTGTGTTTTTGGCTTTGGAGAGGGCTGTTTTAATCTGATTGTCTGTGATTTCAGAGGCTCTACATTCTTCGGGTATGGTTATGGGCCCTTTTGGGGTGAGAGGGGGATGAAACTTGCACTGAACCTGTCTGCCACGATGCTGGCAATATTGGTCGGTTCAGTGTATTTTGTACCATTCTGCACTAACTCCGAGCAGATCTGAGCATTACCACTTAGATTCTTGATATAGCTAAAGAATGCCTTGTGGTTATCTTTTGAGTCCTTGGCAATTTTTCTTTTGAAACTCACCTTGGACGATTTTATGGGGGATAGTAGTTTCTTGCTGATACTGATCAGGGATGTCTTCCCTTCTTGGGATTTTAATCTTTTCTGTACTAGTTTCCTCCTTCGATTGGATAGCTTGTTTATGGCAGGAGTCCATCAGACTGGTTTCCTTTTCTTGCAAGAGTGAGTCTTGGTTTTGCTTGGGATAGCACGATCCATGCATTCTTGTAGGTGCCCGTAGAATGCATCAGTAAAGGATTTGCAGCTTGAGCAACGTTATCCTTTAGCATGGGGGCTTTGAAACTTTCCACCTCAGTCTTAAGTAACGTGAAGTTTGATTTTGAAAAGTTCATGGTGGTTTCCTTGTCTGGGGGTGGCGGCGGAATGTGGATATCCAAAGTGATTTGTTTATGGTCAGATCTAACCAGCAAGGGGTTGACCTCCAGTGTGGAGCACCGGTCACCCATGTTGGTGATGACCAGGTCCAATATGTTGTCACCTCTGGTGTGAGTGTTGACCAGTTGATCCAGGGCATTTGAGTTTATAAAGTCTAGGAAATGTTGGGCAAGGGAGTTAGTACTTGAGTAGTTCTTCCAGTTAATGTTTGGGTAATTGAAATCACCCAATATTAGGGTGTTTGGTATATTTCCCAGTGTTTCCAGAAATGTGGAATAAGGGTCCTGGGACATGGTGGGTGATCTGTAGCAAGCTACAATTTGAATTGCAGTTTTGCCCATTGTTAGTTGCATGTGGATGATCTCTGAAGCATCATGCTGTGCCACTAACCTGGAGGTGTGGGTATCCTTGATGAATATGGATAAGCCCCCACCTTTTGTATTTTGGTCTGGGTTCTGTGGCCGAAATGTATGGTATGAGTTGTAGCCTGGTAGTGCTGGGGTGCTCTCTGGAGCCTTAAACCAGGTTTCTGTTGCTGCACATATATCGATTATCTCCATACTGAGGAGTGCCTCGAGTGCATGCACTTTGAGGTTTAGACTTCTGGCATTGAGTAGCATCACCTTCAGTTTTATATTACTTGTGCTATTTATGGCAGTGGGTTTGTCTTTTGAGCCTTGCCTAAAAAAGGCACTATGGGGGTGGCAAGAGTCTTGGCCACTATTCTAAGGGTGACAGGTGCAAGCCATCTCTGGCGAAGCAGCATGGCTTGTCAAGCATGTCATGCCAGGTGGACAGACACTGGATCCCCTTTGAATGACACCAGAAACTTAGCCAATTGTTGACATTGATAATTTTTTCTTTATACCGTGGTATCATTCTTGGTGAGGGCCAACCACATACAAACTAACATCAAGAAAACCCACCAGAAGCTTGGAATGCTTTATCGACACAATCGTTACCTCACTCCTTCAACTAAGCATACCCTCTCTGCCACTTACCTCTTTCCCTCTCTCGTGTATGGAGTCCCTCCCCTTACTAATCTACAAGCTACCCTAAAGGCAAGACTGGCATCCTGCTACAATAAAATCTCCAAGTTTGCTACCAGCTCCAAATCCTCGTCCCACTATTGTGATGCCCTACACTCCTTGAATTGGCTGGCACTCCCCAACTTTCTCTTTTACATTCAGCTTTTTGCTGCCCATAAACTCATTTCCTCCCTCTCCTCCATCCTTACCATGCATCTTCCTGACTGATCACTCAGGTCCAATAATCAGAACCTCCTTGAAGTGTACAAACCCATACATACTCCTGGGCAACTTCTATTGTCATTTTCCCTAGCACAAAAATGGAACTCACTTCCCCCCATATCTGAATTACCCAGAACCACTCCACTTTTAAGACTTTGCTCCATTCCTATCCCTCTTTTAATTGGGAATACTCCTGCTCTCACCCCTCCTAACCTCCATCTACTTGACTCCTACTTCATTCAACATTCCTCTCTCAGAATTCTGCCTAACACTTGCCATGCTCTTTCTTCACCTTCCATTAGTTTCTCTTACAATTGCTAACTCCCATTATGCCTTACATAGTATAGGCATTTGCATTCCACATACAACAGAATGCTTGTTATCTTATGCTTGCATAAAATGCATTGTTATGGCATACTCCACAAATACTTTTGTTATTATTATTACTGTGTCAATATGTTTTTGTTACTTTTTAGACAGTGTAACACTTTTTGTAAATTTATGTTGATTTTTGCTGTTGTATTACTGTAAATGGAGCTTTAACCCCTGGGCCTCCACTGAAAAAGGACTCATCTCAGCCCAATTGATTTTCCTGGTTAACAAACTGCAAATAAATAAATAAATAGAGTGGACTACTGAGGATAAGAAAGAAAATATGTATTGTTACTATTATGAAATAGGCCCAGAATTTCCAAATAGAAGACATTCAAAAAGATTGAGAGAAATTAGAGGAAAGAAAAATACTTGCACAAGAAAAAACTTTCAGAAGCTTCAAAAAAATCTGTTCATTAATACAATACATTTAAAAAAGACATTATATAGACCCGGCAATCTTGAGCCATTTGGAAAAAGAATCAACTGAAGAAGTGCAAAAATATCAAGAACAACATCTAGAGATTTCTGAATGGTATTAATAAGAAATATGGACATGGCAAAGGGATAGATATCTGAAATGGTGCAATATTAATGCAAAGAAAGCCAAATGAATCAACACAAAAAAAGAGCCCCAAAGATATTAGAAGAGAAATAGAGTCAAAGGCATCCATATATGGAAAATTTCACAGTACAGAAAATAAGACCACAAAGAGGGAATGTAAAACAGAAGATTAGTAACGTATAAATTAAAAAAAATAGAAGTTGAGATTATGGAATACCTGCAAAATGAAGGATTTATTGTGGAAAGTCTAACATAGGTTATATCACAGTATGATGGAACAATGAGTTCCCCAAGTAAGGAGAAACAGGTGGAACACAAGACTTCTGAAGAAGAAATATGTAAACTGTTTCCACACCTAACCCATATCTGTTTTCCTCAAATTAAACTGTGTGATCCACACCTTCAAGCTTAATGAAATCCTGTCCAGCCTTTTACGTGGGAAAAACAGAACGAAGGCTGAGGGACAGGATGTATGAACATTCATATCAGATTGTCACAAAGAACTTGAATAATGCATTATATAAACATTCCACAATGTGCAATCACTTTACAGAGTTTAATTTTGGAATTTTAGAGAAAGTTGCACATGAACCAAGAGGTGGGGATTATAGAAGCCACATAGAAGATAAAGAAACATGGTGGCAAATTAAATTACAAGCTGGGCAAATGCCTGGCTTAAATGAAATTATTTCTATCAAACCTATTTTAAATAAAAGGGCTTTAATTGGAAAATAGATTCAAATGTTTTTAATAATATTGTATAATATTTATAAATTCACTAGAATGCATGTACTTTATAACTAGTATGCATACATTTTTTAAGAATACATTTACAAACGTTGTTTTTAACACTGGTCAGAAACCTACTTAATATTAATGAATTTTTAGTATAATTAATGGTGATGTCATCATTGTTTGATATAAAAGGAAGTGTTTGAGAATGCTAATTGATTCTGATGAAATCCCTATGTGAGGGAAGAAAGCGCTCAATCCTGCTGTTCGTTTTATTATTTTAACGTTTTAGAGTGGTAAAATAAAATAAGAAATTCAAGAGATTTCCGTCTCAGCAGTGACTACTTTTTTGGTTTTTGTGGACTTTGCACTGTTGGGTCCGTTTATTTTGGTTCATTGTTGACTTTTGGACCCTGAGATGGATTCGCTTGATGGTTTTCCAGGCATTTTGTCCCCTATTAGAAGGGAAGAGTTTCACCAAGTTCAATTGGAACATGCGCACATGAAAGGAGAGCTCACACGTTTAATTGAGCTCTTCACACAGTCGGAAGGGGCTACTAAACACACGCAACCAAAGAGGAAAAGGTTTTCGTCGCCTAATGATGACGACACGCTAGGCACGCAGCGAGGCGAAAAGCCGGGTGGGGACACCTTTACAAGCGAGGCGAATGCCAACTACAATGTAAGCCCCAATGGAAATTTACGGATTCCTGTTGAACAAAATACCGACAGGCAGCTAAAAAACAAAAAGGGTGACGTTAGAACAGGAGCGAAACCAAAAGTGAGAGAGCAAGGCAGAATGCAACAAACTGACGGGAAAACTAATGAGAACTGTAACAGACTTGGTATCCCTAATGAACGAGATAGAGGCAACTCTATGGACAATATTAGTGCCTCAACAAGAACTGTGAGTAATGGACGTAATGATAATAATAGAATGAGAGAAATGAGAAGGGAAGGAGTTAACTATGATTATGTATTTAACAAATAATATGGGTTTTCTGACCAACAAATTTATGAAAAGTATGGGAAGAATGCTGTTAATTTGGAAGTCAACACAGAAGGTAACCTTAAGGAAATGATTATTGGTTTTGAATCTAAGCTTTTTTTATTAAAAAAGTTACAGTTGGAAAATGGTTACCTGGCAGAATGTGTATTAAAAAAGATTATACCAAAGGGACTTAGGTTGTATAAGTTCCCACTTGGGATTGATTATGACGACAATATAAAGGCAGACTTTATTGATATGTTTGATAGACACAATATGGAGTTAATAGAAAAGATTATTATATATAAAATGATCAAAAAATCTGTGGTTTGATAGAACAAATGGAATTACTGAATGGTAAAATAAAAAATGATTTGCTATTTTCAGAAATGGAAGAACTATATTATAGAAAGATTGAAAATGTGGATTTTAAATGTGACAAGATATTTCAGACAAAATGTAATAAACTCAAGCGAGATCTGGAAGATTATAAAAGTAATAAGGCATACATTTTAAAAAATGATAATAATGATAAAAAAAACAAATAAAGTATGGTTTAACAAGCACCATGAGCATAAAGAGTATAGAAGAAATACTGAAAACAGAAGAAAAAACTCTGAATATCCTAACAATAATTATGTTGAGAGTAACGAAAATCACCATTTTCAGTACCGACAAGACTGGGATGTGGGCCTAAGGGACAACAGGGGCAGATGGAACACAGGGTGGAAAGATTACAGACAAGAGAACAAGGAATGGTTGATGTAATAACACAAGATGGGATAGTGTACACCATGGGTGGGTATCACATTTATAACTTCACAGGAATGGAAATACAAAAAGAACATTTCAGTTTATGTATGAAGGGGTTAAAATTTGTCCCTAACAAACCATTTGATTACATAGATACAATTGTAGAGTTAAAAATGTATACAAGGAAATTAAATTTAGCTTATATGTATGATGGTCAAAATTTACCTAGAATAGGACTTAAAAGTCCGGAGTTAAAAAATAAAAGTACTTTTATTCCACCAACAGATCCCACTATAAACATCTTCGAAAAAGCAATTGAGGAAGAAATCTATAAGTTAAAATGTAATGAAAAACGTGGCTTCTCACATAATTATTTAAGCAAAAGGGAAAATGAAATTTTGATAAAAATCAGAACTGATGAGACTATTAGAGTCATGAGACCCGATAAAGGAGGGGGAATGGTACTGTATAATTCTCTCGAATATTCACAAAAGATATTTGAAATTCTAAATGACATCAGTACTTACCAACATTCATCAATTAATGAAGTCAATATAAGTCATAAAAGAATTGACTTTTATTTAGAAGATTATTTGATTGAAGAAAGGGTATCGGGAGACCTATACAGATTTCTCAAAGTATTACAAACAAAAATAGCAACCATTTTTGGTATACCAAAAGTACATAAAGGCTTGGATCCTCTGTCTTTTAGACCAATTATTGATGGTAGAGGATCAAAAACGTACCCCTTTGGAGTAGTAGTAGACTCCTGGTTAAAAAATGAAATCTTCAACAATGAACACTTGGTAAAGGATTCATGGGATTTTCTATCAAAAATTCAAAAAGATTGTTGGGAAAAAAACTTGTTCTTATTAACCATTGACATTGCAGACATGTTTTCTAGCATCCCAAAAAAAGAAGGGATGGAATATTTTACAGAGAGCTTAAACAACAACACCCATTTAGATGAAAACAAAAAAGAATTACTAATAGATTTTATGGAGATAGTCCTGGACAACAACTATATCCTATTCGAAGGGGAATACTATAGGCAATCAAAGGGTGTAGCCATGGGGGTGTCATGTGCACCCATTTTTGCCAACATGGTGCTTATGCATTGGGAGCAAAACTATGTATTTAATAGTCAGTTTTATAAGCACATGACACTATATGTCAGATTTTTGGACGACATATTCATTTTGTGGAAAGGCCCAGAAAATATGATTCAGGACTTCATGCTATATTTAAATGGGTGTACAAACTTTCTTAGGTTCACACATACATACAATAACATGGGACTCAATTATTTGGACACATACATTAAGAAAGGAAGTAATGGTTTCGGTTCTAAAATATACAGAAAACCTACGTTTAGTAACTCCTATTTGGAATATTCTAGCAACCACCCGATTAAGCAGAAAAATAGCATCATAAAGGGACAGATGATTAGGGTTGCAAGAATGACTTCTGAAAGGAAAGACCTAGATGATGAACTTACCCAGGTGTCCAAAATGTTTAAAGAAAGGGGGTACCCAAAAAAAGTGATCCAGGAATATAAGGAATATGTTTTAGGAGAATGGGGTAATAAATACAAGCCCCTATTAGGTGTTGATATAAGTGTGGAAGATGGTAAAAAAGTCAGAGAATCGGAAGCGGCTAGATTTGAAAGAGCTATGGTTATACCATTTGATAGTAAAATAAAAGAGGTTGAAAATATTATAAACAAGAATTGGATTATACTTAAAAATAACCCCAAATTATGAGGTATTGGGGAGAAAAACCTAACTTTGTTTATAAATTAGGGCCGAATTTAAAAAGAAGCTTTGAAAGTGGTAAGGGCAGGAAAATTTATGGTGGCACTGAAAAATGTGGGAACTGCTCTCAATGCAGATATATATACAATAATGATCACATTACATTAAACAATATTTTTTTGTCTAGAATTAACTTTGTTAAGGGTAATTGCCAAACTAGAGGTATAATATATTTGGCTATGTGTAAATCCTGTCCAGCCTTTTACGTGGGAAAAACAGAACGAAGGCTGAGGGACAGGATGTATAAACATTCATATCAGATTGTCACAAAGAACTTGAATAATGCATTATATAAACATTCCACAATGTGCAATCACATTACAGAGTTTAATTTTGGAATTTTAGAGAAAGTTGCACATGAACCAAGAGGTGGGGATTATAGAAGCCACATAGAAGATAAAGAAACATGGTGGCAAATTAAATTACAAGCTCGGCAAATGCCTGGCTTAAATGAAATTATTTCTATCAAACCTATTTTAAATGAAAGGGCTTTAATTGGAAAATAAATTCAAATGTTTTTAATAATATTGTATAATATTTATAAATTCACTAGAATGCATGTACTTTATTACTAGTATGCATACATTTTTTAAGAATACATTTACAAACGTTGTTTTTAACACTGGTCAGAAACCTACTTAATATTAATGAATTTTTAGTATAATTAATGGTGATGTCATAATTGTTTGATATAAAAGGAAGTGTTTGAGAATGCTGATTGATTCTGATGAAATCCCTATGTGAGGGAAGAAAGAGCTCAATCCTGCTGTTCGTTTTATTATTTTAACATTTTAGAGTGGTAAAATAAAATAAGAAATTCAAGAGATTTCCGTCTCAGCAATAACTACTTTTTTGGTTTTAATGAATTTGTTAACTATGCATGATATTGAATGCATTTATGAGCAACTATTGTACATAAGATCTTTAACATTAATTATCATTTGTATCTAAATTGTATAATGCATCTTGGAGCTTTTCTCCCTGGCCTCCACTGAAAATGGGTCAATTCGGCCCAATGGACCTCTCCAGTAATCAAATTGCAAATAAATAAATAAATATTGACATGGGATAGAGAAGGAGATGTAATAAGGTGCAATATTTTTGCAAAAGAAAAAGCAAAAGTAATCAATACAAAAAGAGCAGCACCACAGATATTCAAAGAGAAATACAGGCAAAGGCAACTGGATATGGACAATTTTACAATGCAAAAGAAAATAAGAAAACAAAGAGGAAAAGTAGAAAAAAGGATTAGTAATGGAGAAGTTAAAGAAACAGAAAGTGAGGTTATGGATTACATCTGAAGTGAAGGATTTAACACAGAAAATCTAACTTTGATAACATCAGAGCAGGATAGACCAATGGATCCCACATTAAGGAGAACCAGTGGAGCAGGAAACATATGATTAGTTGCCATATGAAGATACTTTGGAGCCTTTTATAGAAACCAGTACAAAAGTTCAAGTTGGAGTTGCACAACAAGGGAAGGAACAAGAAATGGTGGCAACTCTGATGCAGTCAAGGTTGTGGAGTGATAGGCCAGTGAGTTCCCATATGAAAGAGCAACAGATGACACAGGTTGAAATTGAAGCAAATATGGCTCAGGAAGATGGTGTGCGACTTTCTATAGAATGTCAGCATGAAATGGAGAAAAAGAATGTGCCCTCAGTTAGAAGAAAATGTTCAAAGATAAGAGTTGCTTGATTTAATAGAAACAGGGAGACATATTAAGATCAATGAATGAAACAAGACTACAGAAAGTCAATAAAACCTAAAAAATTAGAAATGTGATAAAACGAACACAGTAATTAGAACTGTTCACAGAGATTCATGTGATATAACAAAACTTTGTTTGCAACTTTGACTGACCTTTGTCAGGTCAGCAGAATAGCAAACAAATGAAGATTAGAAGTGTAGTATGCTCCATGTCCTTAACAACTGTTTATAATGAATACTCCTCAGTCATCATAAAATGCATACATTATGAATTTCAGTATAAGGAACGTGTAAAACAACAAACAGTACAGCTAGTATTTGTAGTCCAGGACTTCACAAATGTGTTAGGATTATGTGCAAATAACAGTACTACATGGATATGCAAATAAGGTCAGAGAAAGGCATTTGTGATGAATATAGAATTGTGAAGTCTTTTTTTAAAAGCACATTCACTTTTTGCATATTAGCAAGTTATCTAAAGTTCTGCTTCCTGGAATTGTGAATTGCTTTGTAAAATTATAAGTAATTTTCCTATTTTTATTTTTTGTTGTTTTTGTTTTTATACATATCACAGGCAACTGATGCTGACTACAGTCACCACAAAAGCATTTTAAGAAAGCTGTGGACTGGGCAGCAGCCAAGAATTATTTTTAAAAAAGAAAAGGGGTTTTATAATTTTTTTCATATAGGAGTATCTTTTTGTGGGCACACTGATGGTTTCATTAGAGAAAAGAAAGGGAGTGATAGGACAGATGGAAATAGGGAAGACAAATAAGAGGTGAACACAAGGGAAACATCAAAATGGTTTGTAATGGAGGAAGTGGCAGAGTATGGACACCATGCTTTTTTTGGAGTAGCCCCCCTCTACCTTTCATTTTTGTTTTTTCGTTTTTTTTTTTTGAGTGTAGTCTGGGTGGGAAATAGAGAAGGGGGTGAAGGAGAAAGGGTAAGGGAATAAGGGTTGAGAAAATGCCAGTTGGAATACCAATACAGAAAGCCTCAAACATGTTCACTGCTAGATGGTGTTGCAATGATATTGAAGGGGTAGGAAGCCTGTGTTGGTGTCATGGTTAGCATCAATTGGGATTGTCTTCTGCACAGTGACCAGAGGCTTTGACTGGTTGAACTCTCCTGAATACTATCTTTACCAGTATGTCCTCAACCAAACTCCGAAGCCCCTCTTTCTGTGAGACTTGAAATGCTGCCACATTCTAGAATGCTTGCAGGACCAAAACATCCTCTCTGACCCTGTGAGGGCATCACTGGACAGGCAGAGGGTAACCTGTCCCTAGCTTAGGAGGTACATGCCGGTTTGTTCCTGAGGGATTTGAACCTGCAAATAAAATAAAAGAAATGAGAGTGAAGCAAAAAAAAAAAAAAGAGAGAGAGAGAAAGAGAGAAAAAGTGGGGAGAGACAAAACACAAAAAGCACAATAAATCCACACAGTAAATGCAATTTAACTCACTATGAAAATCATGCATTAAAATCTTTACTGAAGTAAAACTTATGAAAGGGAAGTGCTTATGCTACAGTACAAGTAGTGATTTGGGATGTGCTTTTTGTACTGTAGGAAGAATGTAAAAGCCCTGCTTATTCATTTTTGTGATGAATTGAAATGGCAAGGGTTTTTGACTTTCTGAAGGGGCATGTGCTTAAATTATGTATTTTCCATACAGAGAATACAGTACCCAAGGGAAAAAACTCTGTAATCATACAGTTAACCAGGTTAAAAAATCAGATTATAAACCAGATATCTTGATTTGTTAAGTCTTCAGTTGCATTTTTTTTTTATCTACAAAGCTATAACAATGTTTTCTTTAGGCATAAGACAGAAATCAGTTTTAAAAAACATTTGCTTATCACTTCTCCTTTTACTATTATAGTTATATGATTTGTATGCAGCAGTATGATCTGTTAAAAAAAGAAGGCTCTCTTGGACACTTCTTATACTTACCAGAAGACTCAACAAGCTGCTCCAGTCTTCTCTTTTGCTGCGAGTTTGATTTAAAGAGAGAAGGCCAATTTTGTTCACCTGTATTTGAATTTCTTCTACATGACAATATAAATATGTGTGTAATCCTATCTAAACATTATTTTTTTTTTCATTTTTACTTGTATATGCATACCTGTATAAAACAATGGAATCCTCTATTAATATTCACTTTAAATCAAGAGAATAGTATACAAATATGAAATTAGTCTTGAATGTTGTTTTCAGAATGTATGTAACACTTTTGTTCTGGCATAGCTGAAGTGTGAAGGCCGTATTAATTCAAGGAAGTGTGCATTTTCTTTTCTGCAGAACTGCGTCTGACTGAATAATAATACTGAGGTAAAACATCATGTTCTCAGAAAACGTTTGTGCTGGTCATTCGCTTAACACAGTAACCCCACCTCTCCCCTAGCTTGTAGTCTAACTAGAGTGTGGTTTCTGAGATTTCAGGCATGTTGTATATGCCGCAAGAAATGCTTCTAAACAGAAGTGTAGTGCCCTGGGCCGGTACTATTAACCAGCACCCTATCCCCTCAGCTCTTCAAGTGAAGAGCCAAAAAAAAATGCACTACATTATTATAAGCCAATCACTACATTGTAAGTGATTGGGTTACTATAGTTAGATCTACCCCCCCCCCTCGATAAGGTCTTCCATTTCTGTGCCCTACCCCTCCATCCCAACCCTCCTTCAACACGTTTAAGTAAAAAAAAATAAATAAATACTTTTGTCCTTTAAACTGTTACAAACTGGTTGCTACAGTTTATACCCTGCCTGCATGGAGTACATTGCTCACATTTCAGTTAACAAAAAAAAAAAAAAAAAAAAATCTTTCTCTTTTTAAACTGTAGCAGACTGCTTCTACACATATAGCAAACAGTTGCTTTAGTTTACAGTCTGCCTTCCATGGAGTGCTACAGAGATCAGGTTTTATTAAAAAAACTGTAGCAAATTGCTTGCTACAATGTAATAGGTAGTTGCTACAATTTTAGACCAGACATAGATCACTAAAATGCTCAGGTTTGATCACAAATGCAATATTGGCTTTTAAAAGCCAGTATTGCATTAAAGAGAGAGTGGGATCATTTGATCATGTCCCGGGGCAGATGGCACTCTTGCTTATGCTACTGCATCTGAACAAACAACTACGCTAAGCAATTGTTTTATTTATATTTGTGTGGCCCACACAAAACTGGCTTCATGTAATGCTATCTATTACAACTCTTTCACTGCAACATTAAAGAATTATAATCTGTAATTACAATTCTTATTTCATAACTTTATATATCCAGTCATCATTACTGATACCTGTACAGTACTAGACAATTTGCAGATTATAATTTGCACCTTTACATGACATTTCTATTTATTACTGTAGTTTGTTAACACAGTACTAATATTTCTCTTTGTTCAAAAGATGCATGCCTGATTATAGATATGTTACCCATTTCCTGTGCACTTCATAATAGCAGTACAACTATTATTTTCAGGTACAGATATCTGTCTTTGGAAACTGATGTATTTGTGCAATTTTTTTACCATATTTTTTATTATTTTTGTAATACACACACACACACACTTATATATATATATATATATATATATATATATATATATATATATATATATATATATAATGACAGCCAGTGTTTGATGGGCAGGGATTAACATTCAGATGACTCCATTTTGAATTTTCAACTATATTCTTGTATGAATATATACATTATATGTATATATATATATATATATATATATATATATATATATATATATATATATATATATATATATATATGCATATGTGATTCAGTTAAGAAAACTGTTTTACTTATTATGCAACTCTGGCCTTCTAACCATAACCTGATATACCCACTCAGTCAGCTGGTCAGTACATTTCTTCTGTAAATCACCATAACTGTGATGGCACTACTGAATGGACAGGATTATACCTGTCAGGGCTGTAAATCATCATACCTGTGATGGCACTTCTGAATGGAGAGGGTTATACCTGTCAGGGCTGTAAATCATCATACCTGTGATGGCACTTCTGAATGGAGAGGGTTATACCTGTCAGGGTTGACAGGTGACCACCCAGCTCCTGCCAGATATTGATGCATTTCCATGTGCTGTGACATATACATGGTTTGGTTGTCTCCAGGTATGAATCACGCTAAAGGTAGAGGAAGATTAAGGTCTCTTTGACAAAGGAGGAGTTTGGCCTCATGCTTTCTCGGGTTTTGTCATTCAAAGAGCCAGAGTAAACATGAGAAAAGTATGTTGAGGGGTGTATTAAGCAGGATTAGAGCACTCCTTTTTTGGAGTGACATCACCTGATGAAACCCTTTCTGCTATTACCTTGTAATAAATTTTCAGTTTGTAAACAGATGGTTTCCTCTTTTTCATTTATTAACAATGTTAGGTTTGTGTCTAATGGCACATATACATGTAGTTCTGAGGGAGTCATATATGCTGTTAGGTGCAACCGCAACTTATATTGTATTGGGGAAACATCACGAAGTATAAAGGTGCTCTTGCAAGAGCATGTCAGGGATATTAAAAAAAAATTGGATAGTCCTTTGGGTGGGCATTTTTTATACCTGTATAATTCTAACCCTGAAGATTTACAAGGTTGTGTTTTGGAAAAGGTTGAGGTAGGCATAGGGGAGTGTGTAAGCTTAAAAGACAAACTTTTAAAAAAAGAATCTCTTTTCATCTTGAAATACAGCACTTTAGAGCCCTTAGGGCTCAATAAGGAATGTAATTGGAGGTATGTAATTTAGTGGTATTTACTGAATAATTGTTTAATTGTTTTTTTAATTGTTTAATTGTGGTATTTGTAGCTATTTAACCTTTGTTGTAAGTAATGTATTTTACTCTTCAAAGGCTTCTTTGCAGAGACCCTAAGTTTTATTAAATTGTGATTCTTTTGGATTGGTGGCCTTTGTGGTTTTTGTATATTCCTACATTTTGGTGTGTTGTATCTTCATTATATGTTTTATAACCTGGAGAATAAATGTCAATATAAATGTGATTTTTTTTTACTTTTATGACTTGATTATATCTTTCAGTTGTTAGGTGATGACAGCCAGTGTTTGATGGGCAGGGATTAACATTCAGATGACTCCATTTTGAATTTTCAACTATATTCTTATTTTGGTTAGTTTCAGGCAATCCGTGTGCTTCTGTGGAAAACCTGGGATATCAGCAGAGTGCTGCAGAGTTTGGAAATGTCTGCAGTAAGTCCATGTCTCTTTGAAATATGTTCATATATTGTGGGACATGCATTCACAATCACTGAAATGCCAGATTTTACTGATATACCTGGAAACATGTTTGTGTACCACTACAATTCATAGGCGTGCATGCAATTTAACCTAATTTGCATATAACATGTGTAAATGGCCCAGAATTTTCAACAATAGGTTGAGTACCACCATATTAATTCAGAAATAGCCAAAGTAGGTGGGAAATGTATTAGAGTACCACAGACATCTCAAAGTAAGGAAAACTTTAAAAAAATACTATTTTGGAAGATGCACATTAACAATAACAATTAACTTTATATTGATTGAAAGATCACCAGCAATGATAGTTGATGCAAGTTGTGCCATGCATTGGAATGATTACATAAGTGGTAATTCTGGCCGTATTGAAGTTGAATCTCATGACATCAGCTGTGGATTATAGTAGTAACTATAGAAAATGTGCATAGTATAGTGTATGTGCATACCTGGGAAAATGCTTATTTTACTTGAGAGATTATATTTATAGGTATTTATATAACCTAGAAGTTATTGTAGGTGGCAGGAATAGGTGGTCAATGCTTTGTACTTTAACAGCTGATGTCATCCAAACAGTAATTCATAAATGTCTGGTTGTAGCCATTTTTTTCATGTCAAAAGTCAAATGGAGGAGTACAGTGCCAAATAAAAACTCCAAAACAAGCAGAAAGCACTCGGATAGCAGTAACCCCAATTCAACTTTTATTAAATAAGCACCAAGGACAAGTAATCCTTGGTGTTTATTTAATAAAATTTGGATTGGGGTTATGGCTATCCGAGTGCTTTCTGTTTGTTTTGGCATTTTTTTTCATGTAGTACTGATGTAGAATAAAGGATCAATGCACAGAAATGATAACTTTAGTCATGAGGAAAATCGTGTTCCCATGACAGCAGTTAGGGCAGATGGGAAACTTATTTTTGGTAAAGGGGGAGCACAGACAAGCTGAGAGGATTAAAGCCCCTCTTTTTATGTTGGCATGACTAGCAGGAGATTAAAAGACAAAGCGCTTGAACATATAGGTGATAAAAGGAGAGTTGTGCCAATAAATGCTTTGAATAAATATGCTAAAGAGATGGAAGAACATTCTTTTGAGTTTATGGTATTACATACCTTATATGAGAATAATAGGGGAGGTAGTATACATAATAGAATAGAAAAGAAGAACTGAAGTGGACTTTAACTTTACAAGCAGACAAGTGTTTTGATTTAAAAGATAGTATTTCTTTAAAGCCCTTTGTGAAAGCATGGACACTGATTCATTAATTAATTGCAGTTTGGATCTTTTTTGAGTAAATGCTCTGACAGGCTAATTAGTTAATTGAATGTATATATAAGGATTTTTGCTACTTGTTTTTTTTATAGTCTGATGAAATGTTACATGAAAGCAGTTACCTCTGATTAAATTATCATGTTCTACTACAGCTCTGGTGGTCGTATTTGACGCTGATACAGAAGATAGTGTAACAAGAATAGTTAGACTTGGTATGGACACTGTTCCATCTCTACAGTGTCTGCATCAGTAGTTACATTCATCAACTCATGAAAGTTGGTTTAAAATGTACAAGTTATATAGACAGAAGTGAATGCTGCCAAATAATGTTCCAATTAAACATGTCAGAATTGATTATTAATAGGTGAGCCTTGTACATCAGCAATTAATGTATATATTGTATATATATTCACTTTTTCCATTAATTCAAATCATTTGCAAAACTTTATATTTCATTAAAATGGGTCTGGGGTGTCTGTATGCAGTTATTAGATACATGAATAAACATTGCAAAAAATATTGATACTTGGATTTTTGCTCCTTTTGGTGGCAGTCATCTAAGACATCAGAATAGTAATGAACAAACATTTTCACTCCAAATAAGTATCATAAAAAATGACACTTTAAAAAAAGCATCCTAACATGCAAACATGACTGCTATCACTAAACTCTCCTCACTGCACAAATGAATTTATTTTATATGACACTACAAAAAAATGTGCAGTGTAACAGACTACAGTAAAAAGAAATGGCATATATAACTGAATATTTCATTGTTGTCAGTATTGTTTTCTATTGCATAGTAAGGAAATCATTAAAGCAAAAGTTATTCATTACAGCAGGTATAGCTGTTGAGTTATTTCTTTGTTGATGCCTTTCCACATCACTGAACAGGAATGAATAAGCAGTCAGGCAAACAAGTAAAATGAAACACTAACCTGAATGCCCTCCCCTGTTCCATAGATCTGGACTAGACACCACCTCTTTACCTGCATAGCTATATGCCACGCATGAGCCTGCTTCATGGCGTCCGTTACTATTACTATTGCTGCTGGCTGGTCATCATTAGTTATAGTGGGAATAGAACCTGTAGCTGCAGTGATAGCATGTGTCACTTCATCACCAGACTGGCTCATGATCATATTATGCAGAATTGTAAATTTCCTACATACAGCAGCAGGGTAGCACTGAAGGGCACCCTCAGACTGATCCAGTCACAAGGAACTGCATTCAGAAAACCAAACACCCTCTCAATAACAATAAGCATCTGGGACAGAGATGTATTATATGCCTCCTCTGTGGCTACAGAAGGATATCTTGCAGGAGTCCTGAGCCACAGCTCCAGTGGATGTACAGCATCACCTGAAAAAAAAAACAAAGTTTAACATGAACAAGTATTTATATAACATAAAAAAATAAAAGAAATTCAACTTAGCAACAAGATGATCACTGGGCATCATACCATGCAGGAAAAGATAACTGAGTTAGTGTGCCAGATGTGGGAATCACGTGCACTGCCAGGATGCTGGGCAGAGTCATTGGTGATGCACCCCATGAATACACACTACCAGGCAATTAATGGAATGGCAGCCTTTCCTATTCTGATACTGCTCATTTCTGTGGACCAGGAAAAGCCCTAATTCGAATATGAGAGCAATCTATCACATTGAGTACCTCAGGGAAATGTGCTAACCTATAAAACACATGCATAGTCCTGGCCTGGTCCAGAGGTGAAAGCAGGAAATAGATGTACTGATCCACATGTGAGAAGAATACATCCAGGAACTACTTCAGTATTCTCAAGGCAGAAGCCTATGAGATCCCTAATGTATACCAGTCTATCTCTGGAAGGTCCCCTTAACAAGTACAGTGAAGGGTTATACATACTTTGGTGTCCAAAGGAATAGGAAGTCCAAACATTTCTCCAGTGTCTGTATGGGGGTCAAACATGCCCAATAAGACCTTATCCACTCTAATTCTAAAAATTGATTTATTGATTATAAAAGTTGTAGTGATTAATCCTTTGCTTATATTTTCACCTTCTTGATGGGTGAGCATAGTTGAGTGCAAACAATTTTGGCCCAGCCAAGAAAAGCAACTCAGACCTAGACATTGCTAAGCTAGTCACAAAGTGATAGCATTTTCTCCAGTTGCAACTCTGATAGATTTGGTGACACTACTCTTTATATAGTGCATCTGTAACCAGCACAGAAAAGTGGGAAAAATCAAGTATGAACAGCAAAAGATGTAAAAAAGGCTTCATTAGCATATAAAGATTTACATAACTCCTCATTTCCATCTCAATATTTCCTCATCTGCATAAGTACATGCAAAGTCATCCAGCAATGGCATAAATAGTTTCTATGATTTGCAGCTCTGCTGTGCTCATTTTCACATGCCCTCACAGCCTTAACGCATTTGCATAACTCACTATAAATACTGGCCTACATCTCAGTGTAAGCCTTTATCATGTGGTTGTAGAAACTACACCAAACTTCAGTATCAGATGAAATATATCATGATTTGCATTATAAGGAACAAGAGAAAAAAATGCAGTACACGTCAACAAATTCTGTTATACCTATAGATTATTTCATTAGGCAAAGCAATCTGCATAATCAATGAGCATTATGAATATGTACAAAACATGAGCAAGTAAAGCAGGGCTTATTTAGCACAAGGCAGCCAAGGCAGCTGCCCATAGCCTGGTGCTGAAAGGGGGGCCCAGCCATAGCTCATTAATAAAAATTAAAGAAATAAGAAAACAGCTTAACATTAGTTAAATAATACTGCCCTCACAGTCTGACTCTTATTTCCTGTTTTGCATAGGAACTAATTGGTTGATGCTTTCAGTCAATGAGACTGGACTGGCACACATAGAAACCAGAGACTTCCAAAAACTGGTGCATGATTTGTGTGAAGCACAGTGGTTTTTATTTTTGCAGCATTCCAATAGCAAACACTAATGCATTCGCAGAGAAATCACTCATTCCAATCTCACAACAAGCCTGCCCACCACATGAACCATGGAACAGGCTACAAGTAGATTCCAAGTGTGTGTTGGAGATTTCACTTTTACATCAGTCTAAGTCTGCGGCGTGTGTGTGTGTGTGTGGGGGGGGCTCTTTGTATAATGCCCCACATAATTAACTAACTTGCTGAGAGTCAAAAACCTGTACCCTAGTTAAAGGAGAGAAAAGCATTACTCCAACTGCCAGACCCATATTATCTGGATTACAGTCAGTTAATGTCAGTCATTAGAGTTTTATAAAATACAAGTTGATGCAAAACTTGCATCTCTATCAACTTTTTTTTTTTGTGATTTAGAGACGTCTGCTCCTTTCTGTCTCCAGTTTTGAAGAAAACCTTTGATTGTGTGTCATAGTTATGTCTTGTCCTTGAGAAAATCACTTAATTAAGCAGTGCAATGGGGCGAATGGAAATTTGAGCTAAGCTCCTCAATGGTCACCTGTACTGTAACAACCTATGAACAGTTATGGCATAAAGTTAGGAAATTGTAGTAAACAGGAACATCATTACGAGTCATATTCTTTGGATGTATTCCTTAGTATCCTTAATGTTGACACTGTGCTCATTATTTTGCTGCAAATAATTTGAACAGTGTAAAGTCTGAGATATTTTAATTTTTTGCAGGCACACAAGTGTGAAATACCCAGTTTTGACTACAGCAGTTTGTCTTGCATGAACTATTAAAGAGCTGCTTTCTGCAGTACATGGTTTGATTCTGTCAGCCTTTATTTATCCTTTAAATGCCTTTGTCAATTTTCTTCACCAGGTAGTACTCCTTGGCAGCTCCTGAAAAGGAACACTTGTGTCCAGCAGGTTGCACGAGGCTGTTAGCAAATGCAAAATATATTTGTCTTTTAAGTTCCTGCACCTTTCACAGAAATGCTAATTAGCACTTCACTATATGCAATTTGAGTATGAATCCCTGCACCTCTAAATATGAGTTTCAAGGAAAGAGAAGTTTACTGTTTCTCAGGGGAGCATGTTTTGTTTAGAAAATGGTTGTCAGTGTTTTTTTTTTTCTGTAAAATTTGAAATAAACATTAAAAAAAATCCAAATATCTGTGATAACTAAAAAAAAGAAGAAAATAATAGGTACACGGATGGGTTTGAACAGAGTTTATGGTAAATGGGAAGAGAAAGCCAAGTAATGAGATATCAGTACTGCTGGCATGGGCCTGGTTCATTACCATGCATAAGACCCCATTTTTGCACTATCCAGCTCTGTTGACTCTGACAGTATATCATGCAACAATACAACATTATAAGTCATACAAGTAGGTCAGACCTGTACTGAGTGGCGTAATAGGGGGACAGCTATTCTTGATGATAAACAAGATATAAAGAGATCAAAATGAGATGTAGGTGTCCTGCAAGCATATAAGCCCTCCCCCTAAAAAGTATGATATATATATATATATATAGAGAGAGAGAGAGACAGAGAGAGAGAGAGAGAGCAATATTTCTGCTTTTTGTATGACTTATGGTTTGTTGAATAAAAACTACTGCAGTATTTATGTCGTCTGTAATTGTTCATACGTTCATAAGTGTGTACTGGGCTAATGGCCCTGGAGTCAAAATAAACCTAGCCCAAGAAGATTCCTGGGCATCATGCTGCCCAAAGTTAGTTCCCAGTGCCCCTGTCAAGCAAGGCCACTGAAGTAATCCCCAGGGTGAACTTCCTATTGCCCACCCATTCATCAAGATTTCTCTTAAATAGGGCCAGTGAAGTGCTCTGCTTGATGTTCATGGGAAGTTTGTTCCAGAATATGGGAAGTCTCTGGGTTAGGAACCTGTTCCTCCAGCATGTTCTGTTTATTGTGGTAATGAGGTTAAGGTCCCTGGAGCATGTGGCATAGGGGGATTGGGATTTCTTTAGGTGTATAATATCTAGCAGCTCTGGGTTAGACATGACTTTGTAGGTCAAGCAGATATTGCCTACTTGGAGGCAATAAAAGATGAGTATACCTGGAGTTTTTTTAGTCTGTCCATATAGGCTGTGTGTCTAAAGCCTACAGTCCTCTTAGTGAGGTATTTTTGTGGCCTTTCCAGTTGTTGTAGATGTCTAGTGAGGTACATACCAAATGGGGCATTGTATTCTATAATAGGTCTAATGAGGGATAAGTAGAAAGGGAGTATGACCTCTTTTTTTTTGGATGAGAAACCTTTTGTAATGAGATGTGCCACATAGAAGGACTTTCTGACTACAGTGGCAATGTGTTTATCAAAGGAGAAGTTGCTGTCACCCTGTGTCCCCAGGTCTCTTATCACACCTTTGGTATTAGTTTTCCTATGTGGTAGTTCATGGACACCGCATTTTTCCCAAAGGGAATGACAATGCACTTTTTAGCATTGAGCTCAAGGCCATGGTTCTGGCACCAGTCATTGGAGTCAGTGAGGCCTTTTTTTAGAATGTCTACATCAGTTGGAGAATCAATAATGGCTCCCAGTTTGCAATCATCTGCGAACTTGTTCAGCCCGAGTCCCTTGGTGTTGGCTTGAACTTCAGAGAAGTAGATGCCAAACAAGAGAGGACCTAGTACCGATCCCTATGGGACACAACTTGTAACTGGTCAGTAGTCAGATTTGTCCTCCGCTACTTTCTCAGGTCAGGCACACTAACGTGGACAATGACAGAGTCATATTTGTACATGTTGTGGAGTGACCGAAGTGCATGCATTATGTGGCGGATCCTGGCACCCATCAGGCAGCTGACCGTAGCTTTCTCCTTATTCAACCTAGTAAGTAGGACATCAGTGTGCCATACTATTGAGTCACCTGTGTCTAGTATATTGGGTAAGTTGTTTTCCTTTATGGGCTTTGGTTGAGTGGCGCACTGTTTATGTGAGCTATGTGTCTCATGGTTTGTGCTGGGATGTTGGTGGTTGTTTGCATTTCTGCTTTGGAGGTCTCTGTTGTTTGGGCAGATTTTTATTGAGACCCTCCATGAAATTAGGTGTGTGTTTTGTGTTACCATGTGAAGGTTGTGGTGGTGTATGTTCTGGAGGGCTATGTACTGAATGTGGAGTGTTGCAGGTGTTATCCTTCTCCTCTTGACTGGCTAATCTAGCCTTGGCTGGAGAGTGCTTGGCTTCTAATTTGGCTATATATGGTCATCTCTCACAAGTCATAGTGTTGGGAGGTAGGAGGAGAGGGGTGTCTGTGTACATGAGGTGGTTGCTACACTGCCTCAGGATGCCCAAGTTCATTAGGTTGACAAGAGAAAACACAGGAAACTGACCTTTAGGCATGATTGGATATGAGCTCAATATATTAAGTGCTGAAGCCTTTTTCAGGAAAAATGTCACTCAAAGTGTCTGAGTCTGTACAGGGCACTGCCAAACACTTGAGGGGAAACCAGTACATAGACCCTGAACATTTAAGGATGAAGTATTTAGGCAGATATTCTGAAGTTAGGAAGACATCTAGCTGTACTTACTGAAAATAAAGAATTAGCTTGTCAAGAATGATGACAAGATGGGATTCACATGAAAGGCTACTGCCTGGCTACTACTAATGCTGATCTCAGCACAGCTTCACTCTGTTGGGATACAATACTCCTTTGCTTCTTGTTTCATCAGAAGCAAAATGTTAGCACCAATCCCAAGAAGAGAAGCAGGCCACAGCCTGTTTGGTGATCCACAGTCTTGTCCCAGATGATGCAAGTGTCTGCAGGCTTGTAACCTTTTTCTGGTAGATGCCTCGAATAGCAACCAGACCAATCTGGTATGTTAAGCACAGACACTCACTCTCCAACCAGAAACAATCAGGAATCAATGCACTCTGCTCCTACTCTTACCAGGATCAGAATATAAGCACAGATTCCAAGCTGTCACTTATAAAGCAATTATTAAGCTTTCTGGTGATCAGCAGTCTCCAGGAAATAATATAATTGCACTCCTTCTATCACCAGGAGAAAACAGAAGCACTAATCCCAAGATGACTACTGAGAGGCAGAATCTGGGCTCTCCAATAACTGGTGGTCTTGCAATAGATGCTTAATCTTTATACATGCTTTATCTACTGCAGTAAATAATGAATTAATTCATTAATAGTCCTGGATTGAGTAACATATCCCCGGATTTAATAAAATCCATGTAGGCACCATGTAGGGCCTACATGGAATGTATTTGTGTTTGTGGTCATGGTTCCACCTCAGCAGCCTGCCATGTATATTAATGATGGCACGTTGTCAAGAGAGAGCTAAGGAACATGGTTATTGAATCAACATAGGGAGAGGTGTAGTGCTAACCCTAGCTGCAAATGAGTATGAGACTCCCTGCAATGTCAATTGTTTTATTTTTATTTTTTTTCCTTTGTTTTATTTTATTTTATTTATTTATTTTTTAAGAGCATGTTTGTGCAGAGTGGAGTGGAGCACAGCAATGCAAAGCTGAAGTCACATGTAAGATAGCAGACTGCTGCCAGACATCTAAAAATAAAAAACGGATGTAATTAATTATTAATATAAAGGTGTGTTTAACCATGTCTAAGTGTGTTTGCATGGCACGGCACTCAGCATTGTTTATAGTTAGCTCCATGGTATATGTGAAGGTATACTGGATTTCTTAATATCCTTGTAGCTAAATGTGTAGAATTCCAGTTTCATGTGCAGTAGTGCCAGGGTTTGAATACATGGGAGGGAAAATATGCATTTAATTTTGATATACATATAATGCATTTTTTTTTCTAAAAGATGGGCCTGCTGCACTCTGCTAAGCTCTGCTCAACAGTGTTTAGACATTTTAAGCACCGCATAAACATGGTAATGACTGCCAATGTTTGTACACTGTTTGGCTCTGCTTGGCTGGTTTGTGCACTGCTTAGCAACCTCTAAGACTACGGTTCTGCTAGTTTTTTGCAAATCTCACCTCAGCTGCACTTGCTTATGCGGTGTTAAGCAATGCAGCACTTTCTTGAATATTGCCCAATGATGTGTAAGGGCGGGAAAACAGCCTATATTAAGTCCAATAGGAGGGAACACAGCAGAAACCAGTGGAGTTCTGTCACGGATGGTATACTATGGCTGGCGGTGGTGGAGGTGCACTCTTTCAAGTGCAGCATTGGGGCATTCTGGAGTCCAGGGTCATGGTTGGACTTCATGTGCAAAACCATGCTGACAGGCTGCTGCAGGGCAGTTTTCAGGGCTCAGAGTGCAAAGTGGAGGCCTGGGATTGGCTGGCCAGAGACCTCGTCAGTGTCACTGGTATCCCCTGCACAGGTGAGCAATGTCATCACCACCATAATGACCTGAAAAGCTGGAAGAGGGGACTCTTGGACACCTATATTCAAGAAGCAAGGGCAGGGAATGTCCCACAAGTATGTTCATAGGTTCATAGGTTCATAGGTTAGTACTAAGCTAACTGCCCTTGTGGGCCATTTTAAGCTTAGCCAATTATCCCTTGTGAGACTCAAACCCTGCACCTTGTATTTGTAAGGATGTAAGTAGTTTTTCCTGTTTTACAATATGTACTCAGAATGTCTGCAAAACTGGTATGCTTAATGGTGCGATTCTCTCCCAACAGCTGCAGCTGACAGGGCTGCCAATGTTGCGTCTCATGCTAGGTGCTTGGCCAGGTTGTACTATGAGAGTGGTGAGTATGGATGTATTATGACTGTACTGAAATAAGCAAGAAAGAAAAGCATCAACTGCAATAAAGTATATACAGTAATGTTTGTAGTGCAATAAATGTGGAATTAGAGCTGTAGTGCAATAAATTAATAATGCCAACTGTCATGCAATAAAAACATGAAACAATACCAATAACTGCATTAAAGTATATACAATAAAGTTTGTAGTGCAATAAATATGGAATTAGAACTGTATTGCAATGAATGAATAATGCTAACTGTAGTGCAATAAAAACATGAAACAATACCAATAACACCAAGGAAAATGGTGTACATCAGGATTGTGTTGCTGCCACCATTGCACTGGAGCTGTATGCATTGAGACTGTAAGGTAAGGAGCTGCAGTCAAGTATAACTTAATGTATATAATGTAATAGCTGTAGAATGCAAATCTAATGGCTGAAAATTGTAATGGTTAATTCATATAAGTACTGTTCAAGGCTGTCTCTAGGCCAATGTTGGTCACATAATGCTCTGTCATCCACAGATATCAGATAATAAAGGTATATGGGTGAGGTAGCCCACTCCATGAGCTGATATATTTTGTTGACATCACAGGTATGATGCTGAAATATAGCTTGCATACTATCTGCATTATGCTTGTATTTCATGCATGTGTGTTCTACTGTCACTGCAGTCTAGTATAACACTATGGTTCCATGTGAGCTCTAGGCAAATATCTATCAGTCAGAAATCAGCAGTGACTCAGTTTCTCAGTTTGTTAAATGTTCTGTCTACAGTGGATTTTGCTACACACAGTCCAGGGTTCGAATCCAGTAGTATGTAACAGTAAATATTATAGTAGCAGTCACGTAATGCTCACAATTTCTCTCTCCACAGGAACTACAGGTAAATGAGTGAGGAAGCTCATATTATGAGTAGATAATTGTGTGTTTAGATGTTACAGACTGTTAAAATCATTAGCAATAATGTGTTCATCAGCAATATTCAGTCAGAATTAAAATGTATAATCCCAGCATGGCTGTATGTCTGGAGTGTCTGTTAAAAGTGGCTGCAGTCAATTAATACATTCTATGCAGATGTCCCTTGCAGTTACTGCTATTATGTTCTATTCCCAAACCTGCCAACCAAGGCATGACAGCTGTTTAATGTCTGTACTGTACACATACAAGTCTCTCAAGTATCACAATTACACATTATGTAATTAATAGTACATAATCTGTCTGTCACAGGATTACCATGGAAATGATTAGGAAGATTGGAAAGTATCACATCAGCCCACAGAACACCTTGGTAGTTATATAGGTCCACCTGATGTGCAAGTGTTCTGTGTTGTTGTGTACCTGCAGTTATTACTGCTTGGCCCATAGTGTCACATGCAAATAGCTTGAGAGGTATGTACATTCTACATCAGCTATAGGAGTCTTGTAGTCACCTTACACATAAACAAAGTATACAGTAGATAGTAGTACTGTTGTCAAGGAAATAACCAGAAATGTTACTAATGGAATGTTTTTCTCTTTCTCTCCCCACCCCTTTTCTTCATTTATTTCTTACTGTTATTCATTGGTTATGGTTTATTATTAACATATGTTGTTACATTAACTATATTTCGGGACATTTGTTTTATTATTGTTATGTATTATAATGGTTGCATATTAACATAGCTTGTTAAATTACATATTTTGCTGGCATTATGCTGTAACGTTTTTTTTTTTCCATAATAAATTTTTATTGAAATATATTTTCCAAAAACATTACAAAAATACAATAAACATCACACACATAATACACTATAACTACTACAAACCATTTATACAATATCTACATGAAATGCTTCCTATATTTAATATATTCCTAAAATCAGTATCATGCTAATATAATATTGAAGACCTTTTCCCATATTTTCGGGTTATTAATATTTTTGTTAGTTTGTTTCAGAAGTAATTTATGTGCTAGTATATGCTTTATAGCCACAAGCTTAAAATTATTCCATGATGTCTTATGTGGTTCTAGCCAATTTGTGGCTATATAGAGTTTCATCAGCAAAAAAATATTCATACAGATAATAGTTTGCGATCTGGAAAGCTCTCTTGGAGGAATGTGTAGAATCATAAATTCCCATGACAGTGTAGAACTTTGATAACCCATCTTTTGCAGTTGTACTTTAAGAGAGTTCCAAAGTTTATATACGCATTTACAACTCCAGAACATATGAAGAAGATCCGCTGTTTGATCTGCACAGTATGGACAAATTGGAGAATTCCTAGGGTTAAATTTGTGTAATCTAAGATGTGTGTAATATGCATTGTTCCAAATCATCAATTGCGTGTACATCAGTTTTTGAAAAGAAACTGATTTCCTAGTTATATCAATTGCTTTTAATATCTGATTGTCTGTTACTGTTACTTTTTTACCCAATACTCTGAAAGCAAAATTTTGTCCTGAAATTTCAAATCCTTAATTAATTTATATGCAGTTGCTATAAATTTAGTGTCTTGTTAGATAGCTTGCCACAATTCAGAGCACTTATCCACAAATCCGGCTGCAGGTTTAAAGTTCCTAAAGTAGCTCAAGGCAAGTTCTTTAACTTGTCTCATTATAACAATGTAACTTCTAGGTAGATTCATTTCCTGTCTAATTTGTAAAGCCGATAAGTCAAGTTTATTAAAACATCAAATAGAGTCAGATTAAGTATTAATGGAAATTTGCTGAGATCGATCAGCTGATTATTTAGTTTAAAATTAGGATTCCTGTGGAAAGGTTGAAGAACCATCATATATTGCAATAAATCTACGGACTGAAATAAAGTTTGCAAAGATGAGACACAGGTTATTATGTGGTCCATGACCCCATATTTTATCAGACTAATTTTGTCCATAAAGGCAATGCTTTAGGATTTATTTTCCTATCCAAAATATGCTTATGATTCAAGACCACCCAAGTTGGTATCCATTTTGTATTCGTTACATCATAATTATCAATTCTTAAAATTTTATTAGCGTTTACAATCAAATAATATGCTTCAAAGTTTGGTAGCTCAAGTCCCCTCTTGTTTTAGGGGTCATTAATTTCTCATAAGATATTCTAGTTCTTTTGGGTTCCAGATAAATTTAGCTAGATCTTTATGCATTTGTTTAAAACTGTTTTTGAAATTGATAATTGGGCAGACCTAAATATGTATAACATTCGTGGTAGTATATTCATTTTCACTATTGATACTTTTGCTAATACCGGTAGTTTTAAATTCTTCCATCTGTCACAATCAGCTATTATGTGTTCCCATACTCGTTTAACATTATTGTTATAAAAGTCCTTATTATCCGTAGAGAAGTTGATACCCAAATATTTAATATTTTCTTTACATGTTAACTTCCCCATCAGGGCCATTAGTGAAAAAGGTTTTGGGGTTCTTAATGGGAAGATATTTGTTTTCTGTAAGTTAATTTTATAATTGGAAACTACTGAAAATTCGTTTATGAGCTTTAATATCTTTTCACTGTCTGAAATTGGGGTTGTACAATAAATAATAAGATCATCGGCGAATGCTGACATTAATATTTTATTCCTATAAATTATTGGTGCATTATGATACAAATTTTGCTTGATATATAAAAAAAGGGTTCTAGATATAGGTTAAACAATAAGGGGGACATGGGACAACCCTGATGAGTACCATTTTTAATCTGTATTCTGTTAGAATAAGTCCTATTGATGTATAGCGTAGTGTATGGATTACTATATAATATTTGTAGTATCTGAATGAATTCTTGGGGCAAGTTAAAATAGGGTAACACATCAAACAAAAATTTATGTCTACTCTATCAAATGCTTTCTGGGCATCTATTATAAGAGCATAGATATTAAAGTTGTTTTTTAGCATACGTCATCATATTATGCAGTGTAAGTGTGTTATCGCTGGTTTGTCTAGTTGCCATAAATCCAGCTTGTTCCTTAGAAATTAAATATATCAAAACCTTCTTTAGTCTCGATGCTATAATTGATGTTAAAATTTTCATATCCACATTCATTAGTGCTATTGGTCTGTAATTATCTGGGTTAAGGGGATCCGAATTGGTTTTATGTATGAAAATTGTTTTTGACGCATTGAGGTGGGGGTCACTAATTTTATTTTTAGTTATATAATTAAATACATGAGACAATTCTTTTCCCAAACTATCAGCAAGCTCTTTGTAAAATTCAGCTGATTATGCTGTAACTTTTACTGCAGGCTGTTAACATACTGATTGTTCTGTTATTTATTGTTGTGTTTCACATAATATGCATTGATATGTAATTGGATAATTTCCAGTGTTCTGCCGTGCTATTATTAATAACAAAGATTTTTCACAACTAACCTATATTTATTGATATACCTCCATTATCACAGCATGTCAGGGTAGGTCGGTTCCTGGTTATCCACCTACCTTGCCTCAACCAGCCATGGCACTGGGTCCTGGCATGTCTGGGACCCAGAACAGTGGTGCTCCATCTGCCACTCCTGCAACACCTGCAGCATCGGTTTGGACTGCTTCAGGGCATGGGACTCTGCCTCCCCCTGGGATCGATGGTGGAGGGGCCATTGTCACCCTGGGTAAATTGCTGCTTATGGTGCACAGGATTGTTCATCATAACTATGAATGTTGCCTGTGCCAGATTGACGGCATGCTGGCCAAAGTGGTGGGGCAGCCTAACTCTGGCACCCAGCCTCCAGCAAAGCCACCCTTGGGGCAGTGAAGGAGCAGTGTTGACAGTCCCATAGGTGGGGACATGAGTCATGCTGCTGCTGTCTGGAGGCACGTGTGACTTGGATTCCACAACACCCTTCACATCCAAGGTGTTCACCTACCCCATGTTTCACACACCACCCCTCTCTGCTGTCTTGTCTGCCTTGTCTGTCTGTGAATGTATCCTGTTCTACCTAACTTACCTCCCCACATGTACCTAAGTCCCTTCCCAGCATTCCACTCGCACGTTAATAAAAAATAATGGGCACCTGTTCCAAACAAATATCGCCCCATACATAGCTCTCCATTTCACACATGTGGCTTGAAAACACAGTTATGTTGTCCTCGCCCCTCTCACTGGGGTTTGAGAGTTTAAATTAATCTACAAAATCTGTCAAAGTGCACAGATGTTGTTGTACAAGAAATAGTTAGTTATTGTTCTTTCCTACACCCTTCCTGCATATCCCTACCTGTCTTTCTCTATGTTTTTCCCTCTGCTTGCCCCCATTTCACCACTTTCCTATCTCCCCTTTTTTCTTTTCTTTATATTTTTTAGTGCTGAGATGCACATCTTGCCATGTCATGCAGCTTTGCTTAGCTCAGCTAAATAGAGCTCTAAAGAGTATATGTGTTTATAACACTAAGTCACATGTACAAAATAAACATCTCTGCCTTGTTTCAAACCGAACCCAATCACACCCACAGAACACTGCATTAATCCTTCATGCCAGACAGATCTTAATTAACACAGATGTTTTCATCATAACATAGTGATTGGTACTTACACTCATTAGGCTTGTCTCAGTAGAGCTGCATGCTGAGCCGCACCGCGCAAACTGGAATTAAAAATTAATGGTAAAAATGTGAGAGTACCTTGGACTCTGGTGCAATAATACACCACTAGACAGCCAAAAACATAAAAATGTATGTTAGAGAGTCCTAGAATAGCAGGTAAATGTGCCCTTGTATCAGCAACATGTAAAAAGATACCTGCTAAGGCATCAATTTCAAAGAACATGTTTAACTTGGACCATGGTGCAGAAATACAGCCATAGAAAGCCATACACATGCTGATGGATGCAGACAATGTGTGTCACAGCCTGCATGTCTGCACATACACCTTTCAAATACACCTGCTGTAGCAGTGACTCAGTAGCTCAGTCTGTTAAATGATTTGCATGCAGCACATTTTGCCACACACATGACTTGCATGCAGTACATTTTGCCACACACAGCCTGGGTTCAAATCCAGTCTTGTGGTGCAGTTCACTTACATTATTGTGAAGACAGCAATTAATGACTGAGTCATGCAATCTTTATCCACACAGGTTGCTTCTAATTAATGAGCTATTATCAAGTTTTGCAAGTCAAAGGCCTGCAGGTAGGGACACACTGCACATATTCATATAGCATAACTATATGTTGCCTACTACTCTGTTATTGGCACTGTTGCATAACAGATGTACCTTAATCACATGCCTCGATTGGACAGTAAAGGGTACCCTTACCCCAGGGCTGCTACTGCTGCTACAGTTACATGTACAGCTTGTTGTTCTCCAAAGTGGTCACACTCCCCCTCTAGGTGTTCTAGGCTGCAGCAGTAGCTGCAGCCTGTAGCACACACACATGTATGTAAATGTAGCTACTACAGACCTACCATACTTCCCAACTCTCTAACACAAAGAATCTGGACACAGACATACTTAATGGGAGGCAAAGGCCCAGAGATTGGGACATGTTTTACAGTTTGCTTCTACATAGATAGTAAGTTGGTACAATAACACCTATTGCATTAGCACACATATTCAGGGGATATGAAGTCTGACACTCAAATGTGTGTCTTCCATTACTCACCACGACCCACAATGTTTGCCAGTGAATTGACAGATGACCACAATGTCATGGGACACTGTTCACACATATGAGGCTAAAATGTGGACATACTGCATAAATCTCTACAGTTGACAGTTATGGTACCTACTCTCTATGATGCTGCAGTCTCCACACCTGAGTAATGTCCATCTTAATAGCTAAGGAAGGGACCCAGGTGTACATGAAGACCTTATCTATTGCACTGTGGTGGCATGTCCTCGGCTAGAGATAGTGCAATTCAGTTGTTTTGGCTGCAATTAGCATTTCAGAGCCACAGATTGGTGCAGAGGCAATTACCTGCTAATGAGCAGTACCTTAAAAAGGCAAGTAGCTGGTTATGGTGCATGGGTCTGTATGAGACTTACATCACACAGAGAGCATATTTTCTAAAGATTACAAAACAAAGTACAACAAAAGGAGTACTGCACTGAACTACGTATGTAATTGATTTCTCCTTATAGCGGGATGCAGATGGGAGGATAGAGGTATGGGAAATGGAGATTATAGTAGTAAGCCTGTCTTAGATCTATGGTAATGACATGTCATTGATACTCATCTGTCCTACACCTGCAGGCATATCTCTCAAATGTCCCTGATTTCCACTCACATCTTAGCTCTGTCCCTCTTATTCTGTCCTACAATGATTGGCTATTATAGGGAAGCTAGTGAATTAAATGTAATACATAATGACAATAATTAAGTGGGGTTGATGTCACTTACCTGAACTGCAGGATGTTGAAAGGCTGATGTGCAAAGTCACAGTTCCTAAGGGACAGGAAATCGAATGACAAGCGGTCGAACGATGTTAGTCCAGAGTTAAGAGGTTAGTTGGAAAAGTGACGTACAAAGACTGTTGAGGGAGGTCACACTTCAGTGAGGAACAGGGAAGTATCCCATTTCCTCACTGTAGTGCAATCTCAGAGTTGGTGTATTTAAGTTGGGTGTGTGTGCAAGGGGGCATAGCCCCCTGAAAAATAGTAGAGGTGAGTTAACTGCCATAATTAGAAGAGGGGAATGTCGACATTATGGAATGCACTATATTGTGCAAACTATTTTTGACATTCCTCTGTTTTGATGTTTTAGGTTTAGATGTTATTTTTTCGGTCAGATGCATGTTTGATGTTAATGCATTCGACCTTATCATGGTAAACCAAGTAAGGGTGTATACTCCTGTAATGTCAGCAATGTACACTGATTCACCTCATCTCATCCTGTCAATGTCACACATAAATAGTGTCCCTTACTGTCTCTGATGTACTCTGGCTATGTCCATGATTCTGTTTACATTGTTTCCTGTCTAGTTGAGAGATATGCCTAAATTAGCTGTCAACTTGCTGCAGCAAGAAATCTGAACAAAGTCATAATTAATAGAGGAACAAAGGACTAAAATTAGGGACACTGTAACTATTGCTCATACAAAGTAAGAAAATGAATAGAATAACAGATATTACAGTAGCAAAACTTTGTTTTGAAGGGTATGATTTCTTAAACTCAGATGTCTGTCTTCATTTCTGACATCAAACATTCAATGATTGGGCAACCTTTTGCCAGAAATCCACAATGTTGTGTGAAAATGACCAACACTAGGAGGCAAACATCTTGACTTTCTGCAAACATCTGTATAGTTGAGAAGTGTGATGCCTACTTGGAACATAAACTACAGGAGGTTTACATTGCTTTCTGTCATTGTGGCAAACTGGTGTTGCTGGACTGTCCCCATATAGTGGTTGAAATAGCACACTTTTACTTGTCTGGCTGTGGCCCTATGACATATTAGTGGGAGGTTGCCTGTAGGGGACACACCGCAGCAGACTGCAGTGCTGTGTGTAGGAACATACAGCAGAATCTCTTATGTCACTCAGGGAAATACCCCAGAATTGCTACTATCTTGATGGTATCCACACACATAGTGGGGTATGACATGTGAGGCAGCAGTGGATAGTGCAGGCCATTATGAGTGTGCTGAATCAGTACATAGTGGACATCCATATATCTGGTCCTAGGATGTGTTCCTCTTTTGTTGTCTTTCAGGAACCATGTGCCACAGAAGACATGCCCACTTCTCAGATGTGACGAATGACATAATAGTGGATGGATTGAGACAGCACCATCAGATGTTGTTGTCCAGGGGGAGGCATAATCGTGAACAGCGAGCAGCATTGTGGGCAGACCTTGTGTAGGATGTCAATCAGATTGGCCAACAGGACAGGACCTATGAGGATGTCCAACACCAGGCCACAGACATGCTGAATGTTACACGACAAAGGCCACCTGATTTTTCCAGGGACCGTGTCACCACTGATGGAGGGCCTGTGATGTAACAATCACTCTTGGCCACAGAGGAACTCCTGGTGAACCTAGGAACACACAACAGCTCCCACGCCTCCATCACACCATACATTGTGGAGGGGGGTGCCACAGTGTCCACAGCAGAGGAGCGTCCAGATGAGTGTATTGTGTTCACCAGTTTAATACAGTTTCAGCCATTGTGGAAGGCTCTACATATATGTACATGGGTGTCAGGTCTATCTCCAATGGAGGGAGTTGGGTGGTTTGTGTTCAGTTGTGCACACGTACTCAGAATGTCAACAATACACCCATTATCACAGTAGCTCCTGTACATGTGGATATATGCACATATTACCTTGTAGTGCTGCAAAATTTGGCGGTGCTTCCAGTAACTCTCCCCTCACCTTTTCATAGGTCCATTAGGTGTGGCCCAAGTCTGCAGTACTGTACTTGGTAAGTGTGATATTTTTTTATGGATCATATATACCCTATGAAAGTTAAGGGCTGCCATATTGCCCTATGTACAAATGTGTTTAGCCAGAGTAAAGTATTTGTATGTTCCATTCTGGAACAGTAAACTATGATTCATAGACTGCGTGATCACAGCTGTGTGTTTGAACAACCATCAACACATTTGCACTTATAGTTATGAGTGGCTACACAGCCTGGTATACATGAGGCAATTACTCCAATATGCCTGTTCAAACACAAAAGGGAGATGGTACATACCTGAGTCAGTGACATTAGTACTGGCATATCATTCTCAAGATAGGTGTACTGGGTTTTATGTGTAGTTCTATCATGTATAGAGTCATATTGCATACCTTACAGGCAGATTGTACTGACAGCTTTACCTGGATGGGGCTGAGGTGCATGCTATAAAGGGCTTGACCTGTTTGTGTATATTGCTGTGAGGATGTTTGTTGTACATGGGAGCGGAGATGAGAAGATGTGAGACTGGTAATGCAGTTGTAGACCTTCATTTGTATGAGTATGAGTGTGTGGACTACCGTACATAAAAATGCAGGTTGTAATCTACTGCTTTTGTCTTGGTTTTCACAGGTGACTGGGGGGGGGGTTGGTGTCTGTCCCCCTCACAACCTGATGTTAGTGTCTTATCAGACTCTGATGATGATGGTGGCCATATTGGGGCACAGGTGGGGTTGTCATGGGCTGAATCTGTCCCAGAGTTTGACATCCCTCTTCTGCCCCCATTTTCACCACACACTGTCAGTATGCCCATACATACCCAGTCCACAGAAGCCACAGATATTGGACAGTCAGAGAGTGGCAACATTGAACAGGACAGTGTAGTAACTATGGCATCAGTGAGTGTAGACACTGGCCATAGCCAGAGAGCTGTTGAGGTCCCAGACAGGCAGATTGACAAGAGTGTTCACAGGAGGACTGCTGTCCATCCACCACCTGTTGCAGGTGTCACATTATGGATCATGTAGTGCATGTTTCAGGACATCATGGAGGCACAGACATGTTCTGAATGCAACACCGGACAAATGCTTAGGGTTATGGATGCAGCACAGTCTGACATCAGTGACTGCCTCCACCGCAACACAATGGATAAGTTCACTGATGCAGTGGACAGATGATGGGGCTGAGACAGTGTCTGTCTTGGACCACACATTGTCTGTGCAGGAACATCTGGATGGAGTTGGGCATCAGACACATGGACGTAGGTCAGCAGCACCGTCTGATGATTGTCCAGGTGGCCATGCGCAGTCACACTCTCGCAGTGGCTGTACCTCCGGCATTACAGAGGGAAGTATGCTGTCCACACAATGAAATAGCAGGCCATGGGCATGTAGTTCTGGGCAGTCCTTTGGGGGGCACAGCCCCAGAAGACAGCAGTCACCCTCAGGTACTAGCACCACACCTGCCCTTGGGCATGGTGGTGCCAGTGCTACTCCTGGAAGAGGCAGTTCCTGTGTTTGTGGCTGGAGACAGTGAACTGTCCACTCTACCATGTACAGTCCACAGCTGTCCAACATATACATGTTTAGGGCTAGCACTGTGCTTGACTGTGTACATGCACACACTCAAACACCACTGTCACATGAAGGTCACCAACAGACAGCACCTCTCCATGGCCCATCTTACCCACACCCCTTCTTGACTCACACACATGCTGTCAACTGTTTGGCACAGCCTAGGCCTCCATCACCCCCATGCTACACCCTGTGCATGTGATAATATCTATGCCACACCCCTGCCATCCATGTCATTGATGCAGGGAAATGCTATGTGTCAGATGTACAGGGTGTCCATATTACTTTTCATGTACTTGTGTAGTGCCGTACTGTTTTGCTATGCCACTTGTTGTGGGCCACAGCAGGTATTTTATGCTGGCATGTGTCATGACTACACATCATACTGTGTACCTTTGTTGCATGATGTTGGACTGGCAGTAGTGTTACAGAATACAAGTGTGTCATGGACCTATGTATTTTTCTGTTCCAGGAGTCTGAGTGGATAAACTATGGACACATAAAGGCAATACTGTGGCACAAGATGGCATGGCAGCACAGCAGAAATATGACATCAGCAAGGTACATCAATATACATGGATGGTCTCTAGGTGCATATGTGTAGAAATGTCTATCAGGGACAATGATGGCAGTCAGTGTAATCATGGATTCATACTTTGTGATAAGGTCTGCTACCCTTGCTATGTGTCATCTGGGTTTTCTGAACTTATAAGTCTAGAAGTTGTGGTGATGGAGTTGACACATCTACAAATACCCTGTGTCCAGATCACACAGGTGGCGGGCATCAGTTATGATTATATAGATGAGGGCAATTTAGGGACAGCAGCTAGTCACAGGGCCATAAAATACATAACCAATGCACGGAGATAGCACATATGGGCATGTCCATAGTGCTGCAAGGGGAGATATTAACACACACACACACGCACACACGCACACACACACACACACACACACACACACACACACACACACACGTGCACACACATACACACACACACTCACATACACTCACACACACAGCATTGGCGAATGTGAGATTAGAACCCCTACTTAACTACTATTACACACTATAGCTCACAGTATTTATCGCATGCACCACATAGTTTATCTGATATTAAATTGTGTGCCAGTGCTCTTAAGGTGATTGACATCAGCAGGCCATGTAAAGGCCTGCAGCTAGTCACAGGGCCATAAAATGCATAACCATTGCATGGATATAGCCCATATGGGCATATCCATAGTGCTGCAAGGGGATATATTTACCCACATACACATACAAACACACACACACACACACACACACACACACACACACACACAAACACACACAAACACAGTTGGCTGATGGTGAGATTAGAACCCCTAACTATCTACTATTACACACTATAGCTCGCAGTACTTTTTGCATGTACCACAGGTTATGTCTGCTGTATATGTGATTCCAGGCACAATGCTTGTGGAGTACACAAAGTAGCCTTGTGTTAGACACCATGTGTGGCCTGCAGAGTAATATTGCTTGGTACTGTTATTGTATCTAGTGTCCTAGGAATGGGACACCTGTTAATATCCCTGCTGTGTGTGTATAAGTACCAGTATAGCCATATAGGGCTGGTTGCAGTTAGATAGGCAAACACATGGCCAGGGACAATGTGGCCTGTCCAAGACACGTGTTTAAAGCTTTGTACATTAAAACACCTGCTCACCTGTGTCTGTCTACAAGGTGACATTCCGCAGACAAAGGGGTATGTGGGTGAGTGTATTATGTACTGTTGCAGCATGTGTCTGGTTCCTTCTGAGAACTGTTGTGATGTGTAATTGATAACCTCAGCATTCCGTGAGTATGTGGGGATGTGGGGACATTCTTACATCCCTACACATATATACACATATATCTATATATATATATATATATATATATATATATATATATATATATATATATATATATATATATATATATATATATATTCCTAAATGTGTATAACAGGGATGTCTCTGTAAATGTTGCTGTTGTTGTATGTTATGTAAATGTGTTAGGTCGATATATTTGGAGAGTCTATGTATCATTGTGATTTATATAGCTATATATATCAGTGTTATATGTATATGTGATACACATTGATAGATACACTAATCATGTGTATACACTAATCATGTCTGAGGAGGATAGGGAGAGACAGATATGTATACATAGCTGTCTGTATGTACAAATGTATTTCCACATAGCAGGTCTTTGTGAGGAAGAGGCAACAGACTTGTGCTCAAGATAGCTAAGTGTAGGAGCATGCCCACTGGGACTGTCAGTACTTCCAAGGTGACACCAGGCCAGAGTTACCTGTACTCCAGTCTGGGATTTTGTGTGCTGCATACATTGGCTGCTGTATCTGTATCGACAGTATAGCACTTCCCTGAAATTATCCAAGGCATTCCCCGGCTGTGTGCTGTACTTAATATGTGACTGCGGTACATGATGTAACACTACACATAGGGTGACATACCTCTTACTGTACATGTTTTTGCAGATTATCCAGCATTTCACCCCATATGTCTGGTCTGTTCCTCATACATTTGTGGTGTTCTGGTAAAATATTGTAGAATGCAGTCACTGAATTGTATGAACTACTGACGCAATTAATCAATGGCCTTTTCCTGTAGCTATTCTTTTCTGTTGCAACCTGCAGTGATACTAGTCACCTTCTAGATTTATCAGAACATGTGTAATGTCTGTCTGTAGAATTGGCCCTCTGTCCCCCCATTCTCTCTGACTTTGTTGAAGTAACAGATTGAGGGGGATGACAGTCTGTGGGAATACCACCATACAAATATCTCACATGCAAAAGATGTGAATGCTGCCAGATTCAAACTATCAACACCGTCACCCATGCTAATGTCCCTAGCCCAATGAGCCACACCAACCACCAGACAAAGAGGTGTCATTCCTCACACAGTCAACAGCATAGAGCCATACATATCACACCTGTGTTACATAAGACATACAACGTGTGGCCAGGTTTTATGTCATAGCCCTGGACTTGGCTAGTCTGCTGATATATCTTTGCAGAGTTAATGTTACAGCAGTTGTGTGGGCACACTGATGTGTTGGTGGTTTTAGACAACCAGCCCATGCTCTGCTGGCATAGACAGTTGTGTGACTGTCCTGTGACCCTACTGTTTGCCATCTCCCTTGAATAATGCAGTGGATTTTCCAGCTATGTGACTTAGTGCATATTATGGAGCACATACTATTGGACAGAGTATCTGTTGTCACAAGTGGTGGTTAGATACTTCCAAGTAGCCCAGTAGCTCACTATCTTTTCTTGCATGCATGCAGCAAGTCCATACATATGCTACCATATTCTAGTACGTCTTACAAGTGGAGTATAGGTGCATGACTTACCTTGCTAATGCAGCAGTTGACAGACCTGTAGTTTGGGGCTGACTCTGTCTGATGCACACAGTAGACAGCCAATACATGGGTAGGTACAGATTGTGTGGGCTGGCTGGCATCATTTTTACTATATGTATGCGAGTTGGAGTAAGGTGTCAGTCCTTAGGGCTCAAGGTTGTCAGTGCATGTGCTTTGCGTTATCTCTTGGCCATGGCCAGGGCATACTGGGCATGCCTAAATCTGCCTACAGAGGCACCATCAGAGGTTTCTTACTCCAAGCCCTCCTGTGAATGTGTCTGTGGGGACATAGGCACTGGTGGGGGACTGTGTTTCCCTTCCCTTTGCTGATCCTGCTGCAGCTGTTTCTGCAGCATCATATTGCATAGCCTGGCACATACTGTGAACATCTGTACACATGTGGCTGGAGTGTACTGCAGGACTCCACCAGATATATCAAGGCACTGGAACCATGACTTCAGCAGCCCAAACACACACTCTGTGATGTTCCTAGTCTGTGTGTGTACCTCATTATGGCATTCTTCCATGCGTGTGTGTGCATTTCTGATGGGTGTCATCATTCACAGTTCCAGAGTGTACCCAGCATCCCCCAGTAAATGGCTGTGCGGAATGTCCCCCCTAGCAAACATCTGTTACAGCTGGGATGCATGCCAGGTATGCAGGTTTTGATAACTGCCAGGGCTGCCAACACACACATTCATGATAATGCTCTGGGCATTGCACACAACATAGCAGTTGATTGAGTGATACACCATGTGGTTGATGTGGATTCTACCCTCATCACCAGGTGATGCCTTGATATGTACATGAATGCAATCTATGGCAACCAGTACCTCAGGGTAGTATGCTACATAGTAGAAGTGTTGCATACTGCTGACTCTCTCCTCAGGAGTGTAGGGAAATTGAATGTTCTCACTGGCATGTGGTAGCATAGCATCTAGGAACTGGTGGGAGTACCCTGGATGCTGATGCCGTGAGATCTCCATCATGTCCCTTGTTGAACTTTGGAATGTACCTGTAGCTAGTACTCTAAGAGCTACACATACTTTTGTTTCCACTGGGATGAGTGCCTCTCTGTTGGCTCTGGGTCTGAGCTGAGGGCGGTAGAGGTCAGTGAGTTGTTATATTATGTCCCCGTCCACCCTTTAGCACTGTACAATCTCCAGCTCATGTAGCTCCTGGAAGGTTACCCTGGGCCTGAATACTCTTCTCCTTCTCAGTCTAGGCTTACTGTCAGCTGCAGCAGCAGCATTGACCTCAGCATCTAACACATATAGAGGTAGCAGACCTGCAGCAGCTCCTAGCATTCCTTCAGTTAAAAATCCCAAGTCTGTACTCCATTGATGCAGAGTATGGGGGTGAAATCAGATTGCAGGGTGTATGCAACCTTTATAGTGCTCTGTTGTAGGTGCAGCCTGTGTGATTGGCTACTTATGATACATTTCACCTGCCAAGTAAATTATTACAGTCTGTTAATGGCCCTAGTTTAATTGAAACAGGGGCCATCAGTAATTAATATACCACTGGCTTTCTCAGCCAATTTTTTTTTTTTGGACAGCCTTCCAAGCTTAGCTCTGCAGCACACCATGCAAACACATGCTGTGAAAGTAAAGAATGTTCAGCAATCACTGCACACACCCCCATGAAAATAAGCACTCAGCATGATGGCTCACCATGCGGGCACGTGAAAACACTCACTGTGAAGGTAAACAAAGCTCAGCAGAAACTGTACACACACCCCTGCTCAGCAGAGCGCCACACCACACAATCAGGCATCACTGAGCTCCAATGAGCTTACAAATCCTCAGACATCCCCCAATGTCAGCTACCTCTTCTCTGGACACCGACACAGTTCTGTGCCTACACGGATGGGATCTGCAGACATGGATACCCATTTGTGCTATTCAGCAACCCCACCTCATTTGCATAAGGGATCCATGCACACAACCTGGAAACCAGGCCCTTCCTTGTTGGCAACAGCACCATTTCACCATTGTAGATACTCCATGCAGGGTCCTATAACACAATACTGTCACATACTAATACATTTGTTTTTTACACTCTTTTTTTATTTTTATTTTTTATTCATACAAGGATGTTTGCACACTGCATCGCTCCTCGCAAACATACCCACATCATTAAAAAATAAAATTATTTAAAATTATTTCCCATATGGTTTTGGACACACAGTGGATAATGTTGCACATATCTATCTCTGCTATGCTATTTCTGTCTATCAAACTACAATTTTGCGGCCCCTGTTGTTTGTTTAAAATCCTGTACATGGAATATATCTGTGTACACTATGGACACTAACACAGGGTCTGCAGGACTGCCTATCTGCTTGCTGGATTACTCTACATCCCTCATATGCATGCAGTTCACCTGCTTATGAGGTGATTTGCCTGCAACAGATACTTCCGTGTTGGCGCATGTGTGCATGCCACCCAGCTCTGTTTAATGGATGGCAGACCTGCTCACTTTCATGTATTTAACGATTTAAGTGATCATATGTTGACCTACATCATAAGACAAAAACATGACCTGCCTAAACCCCCTACTTTTACGATTGCACGGTCCAATAAACACATTAGCCCAGAATCATTCCAAAATGAACTTAGTGCCTGTAACTGGTACCCTTTAAAAACTCTACCACTTGAAGAGGCTATAAAATATCTAAACTCTACTTTTTTATCCATTCTTAATAAACATGCATCTAAACGGTCGATCCGAATTAAATCCAAACCAGCCCCCTGGCCTTCCAAAGAAACCAGGCAAAACATTCTACTAAGGAACAAATCTTGGGCTAAACGGAGGGCTAACAAAACTATCTCTGATCAACAAAATTTTAGGCAACTAAGAAATAATACAAAAAAGGCAATACTTACAGATAAAAAGAACTATTACTGTAAACTACAACAAAACCATCAAAACAATCCCCAGAAATTTTGGTCTAGCATAAACAAACTCCTGTCCCCTGGACACTCTCATACACCTACCCCTCTTGAGGCTGATCCTAATACCCCCCTACAAACAGCCAATACATTTAATACTTTCTTCAGAGAGACCATACAAACACTAGCCAGTCAGCTAATCCCAGACAACTCAAACCTTCACGCCACAACATTACCTCCACTACCAACATTTAAACTGCAACCTATCTCGACTACCCTCATCTGTAAACTCATCCAGAAACTTAAGCCCTGCACACCTTCTGCTGACCAAATACCATCAGAATACTTGCAAAAAGCAGCTAAGGTAATTGCATACCCTGTATCCATCCTCATCAACAGAACATTTACAGAAGGAATCATTCCAGACATTTGGAAAATCTCCCATATTATTCCCCTACATAAAGGTGGGAATTCAAATGATTACTCTAATTACAGACCTATAGCTCTATTATCTCATTTAGCCAAAATAATGGAAAAATGCATGCACCAACAACTACTACATCATTTATCTCAACACAACATTCTAGCTAACTGTCAACATGGCTTTAGGCCATCACACAGTACCACAACTGCCCTGCTATCTTTTATAGATACTATCAATAGAAACCGCAACAACAATAACCTCTCATCTGCTCTCTTTATCGACCTCTCAAAAGCTTTTGACATGGTCAGCCATGCCCTTCTCATCAACATTCTAAAGTCCCTCTCCTTTGACCGTCAGACTATTAAATGGTTTAGGTCTTATCTGAGCAATAGGCAACAAGCAGTTCTCTGGCAAAACAACATATCATCCCTTCAGCCAGTTACCCTCGGAGTCCCTCAAGGCTCTATTCTAGGACCACTTCTCTTTTCACTGTTTATCAATGAACTCCACACAGCAATCCCCCAAGCCACCTGCATACAATACGCAGATGATTCTGCGCTAGTATGCACAGCAAACTCCCCCTCAGAACTACATTCTCTAACCCAGAAAGTATTTAACATAGTGGAAACATGGTTTACAAATAAATGCCTCCTTCTCAATGCTAAAAAAACTGAGCTCCTTCTCTTTACACCCACAAACAAATCCGCCCACATAAACTTCTCTGTTATTTCCAATAATGGTACTATTATACTCCCTGACACAACCATTAAACTGCTAGGAATAACTATTGACAATAACCTGACTTTTGATTGCCACATAAATAATACTATTAAAACTGTCAACAGAAAAATAGGCTCCTTATACAAGATCAAACCTTTCCTTACTCCTATAGCCAGAACCACAATTGCTCACTCACACTTAATCTCTACACTTCTGTACGCTTCACCCATATATACTAACCTAAAGAAAAATAATATCACCAAGCTAGCAAATTCCTATAATTCCATTGCCAGATTTGCCACTGGCAACACCTTTAGAACTCACCACTGTCTGAATCTAAGGCAACTAGGCTGGCCTGAACTTCAAAACCAACTGATACTACCCCAGCTCACCATTGTCCACAAGATTTTCTACCAACCCAACAGTACTCCTATTCTTTCCAATCTCATCCAGCCTTACAAAAATCTGAATTCCTTG
>NC_056744.1:491626477-491628977 GCF_019279795.1 Protopterus annectens
TACCAACATATTTAATTGGAGTACATGTTCAAACAGAAATACAGTATGTGTTTTGTATACCTCCATAAAGCAGGTGTAGGCTATGTATAAGTCAGCATTCTACCATTTTACTGCAAATTTCATGTTTATTACTTCTCTGCAAATCCTTCATAAAAGATTGCATTGTTCTATGCTTGCTTACATTCCGATAAAAGTTACCTATGATTTGTTTGAAGACATATATGATATATTTTACAGATTACTGCTTCCCCCAATGGTAACACCACAGGGTACTGCCAACATCTTGTAAGTTTATTTATAAATAATGCACCTGTAGATTAGGACACAGGTTATGCTTAAAGGTGAAGATAATGCTGAACATTTTTATTTCGCTGTGATACAGATTTTCACTAGTTATTTTCTTCAGATATTTTGGCTAATTGAAGTATACCATATGTTTTTCCTTAGAGAAAATATTGTTTAACATTTTAATGATACACCAATTCTTTGTTGCATATTTAAGCTTACACTCAATGAGATTCTTCAGTAGATTTGAAACACACATCCCATTTAAATAAAATATAAACACTATTTAAAGTATTGCCACGGGGGAAAACACAACATCCAAAGACATGGAAAGAATCTGAGCTAAGCCACCATAATATTAAAAAAAAAATTAACAAAAAGGCATGTTTTCTTTGCTTTACATATGTTGACAAGCATGCAAGCCTTCTCGTGAAATAATTGTGCTAATTTCCTACACTACATATGAATTCATATAATTCAGTATTAGAAAAAGTGCTATTGCTTCCTGCTCTCAGAAATGTTTGTTCAATCTATTTCCATTGTTTTCACCATATTTTCATTTCAAAAATTACATTCACTATCAGTAAGCAACTGATAAGGTGTTTTATCCTGCTTTGTCTAGAATAATATGTAGTAAGAACCTTGAAATGAAATGTGAAAATAACTCTGCAATTCTATAAAGACTGTCTAAATTATATTTCCAAGTATATATCTGTAGACTGCATAGAAAGATTAGCATGATAGCCGAGGCATTGAAATAGAATTAGTGGGAGGCAGGAGGAATGGATAGGCATTTTGCTTCAGATTGTTCCCACGGTAACAGCTGTTCTTTGTTAAACAGTCAGGATCTTTAAAAGTTCATCTAAATGTAATAACTTATCTAATCAACAACAGTACCTTGTCTGAAGAACAATTTTGATTTTATTTCTGTTAGGGTTACTGAACCACATGTTAAAAACTGCTTCTGCCTTGCAGTGGTAATTATTATTATTTTTTTTTTTTTGAAAATGTGTTTCAGTAATATTTATAAACAATTATATTATCAGCTTCAAGGTCACTTTTTTTCATTTTTTGCTCTATATCTGCACAAAAAGTCGAGCATATTTTTAAAATAAGCAATCTGCTCACATAAAACCACAAGTTCATTATAATTTAAAGGTGATCACCTCTATATCACAACAGAGTTTGTCTTTCCTTTTGTTTATGAAGTGAACATTATTATCTCACTTGCCTGCTTCAAACTTTCATATCCTGGAATAATAATGGCTGTGTCTCCCAACCTTAAGTAATATTCGTATATTGGTCATTGTAATCTGAATTATAGTTACAGACAGTATCAGAGGCACTCACCTTTAGTACAGAAGGCTGAGGGTTCTTTTCCCACATGAGGTAGACTGATTGTTGATACTTCAGCGCAGCATAATGGGGGTGCTGTACTCCTGGGTGCGTCATTTTTTTGGATGAGACATTAAACTGAAGTCCCATCCACTTCAGTTGGTGACAGTTCAGGTAGATGCAAAAGACCCCATGGGAACTATTGAAAAGAGGAGTAGAAAAATGGACAGCGCAGTGGTGCAGCGGTAGTGTTGTCGCCTCACAAAAAAGGTTCTCTGGTTTGACTTTCGGCTGGGGTGCATCTGTATGTCCTCCCTGAATTCATGTGGGTTTCCTCCAAGTGCTCCGGTTTCCTCCCACGTTCAAAGACATGCATCTGGAGCATTTCTCCCCAAGTCTCTGCTAAAAATTGGCTTTGTTCCAAGTCGGACTTTCCCGGTTAACAAACGTTAAATAAATAAAATAAGTAGTGGAAGAATCCTAAAGCCCTGGTCAAATTTCCCCTAGTATTATAAATACTAGCCTGGGTCTCCCCTGAAGTGAAGCTACTAGCCTAATTGGACTAACTTGTCAACAAAAATGAATAAATAAATGGGACTAACTTGTCAACAAGAATAAATAAAATTATTTACAGATAATTTGTTTTAAAAACAAAAAATGTCCACTTTTATTCCTCTTAAATGTCAAGAATTTTTATAAAATGCCCAGATTTTTGTCTTAGATTTGTCTGTTCCTCACATTTTTTTATTTTTTTGACGAAACACTAAGAACTGAATTCACTAAAGTTTCAGACTTAATATCCTTCAGAAAATTAATGTAAATACAAAACCTGGTATTCTAGCAACTTTCTAAATTTATAAGAGCAATATTTAAAATATGT